>NC_091978.1:49774303-49826095 GCF_044704955.1 Pristiophorus japonicus
CCTTCTCTTGCCGCCCTTCTTTTTCACTGGAATATATTTTTGTTGCGCACTATGAAAGAGCTCCTTAAAAGTCCTCCACTGTTCCTCAATTGTGCCACCGTTTAGTCCTCGTTTCCAGTCTACTTTAGCCAACTCTGCCCTCATCCCACTGTAGTCCCCTTTGTTTAAGCATAGTACGCTCGTTTCTGACACAACTTCCTCATCCTCAATCTGTATTACAAATTCAACCATATTGTGATCACTTATTCTGAGAGGATCTTTTACGAGGAGATCGTTTATTTTTCCTGTCTCATTACACAGGACCAGATCTAAGATGGCTTGCTCCCTTGTAGGTTCTGTTACATACTGTTCTAAGAAACAATCCCGTATGCACTCTATGAATTCCTCCCCCAGGCTACCCCGTGTGATTTGATCAATCGATATGTAGGTTAAAATCCCCCATGACTACTGCCGTTCCTTTTTCACATGCCTCCATTATTCCCTTGATTATTGCCCGCCCCACCGTGAAGTTATTATTTGGGGGCCTATAAACTACGCCGACCAGTGACTTTTTCCCCTTACTATCTCTAATCTCCACCCACAATGATTCAACATTTTGTTCATTGGAGCCAATATCATCCCTCACAACTGCCCTGATATCATCTTTTATTAACAGAGCTACCCCACCTCCTTTCCCTTCTTGCCTATCTTTCTGAATCGTCAGATACCCCTGTATGTTTAATTCCCAGTCTTGGCCACCTTGCAACCATGTTTCTGTAATGGCCACCAAATCATACCCATTTGTAATGATTTGTGCCGTCAACTCATTTACTTTATTTCGAATGCTGCGTGCATTTAGGTAGAGTGTTTTCATCCGAGTATTTAGACCATGAATTTTAGTTTTGACCCCTCCTGCAGCCCTTTTATATTCAGTGGCCCTTTTTGTTTCTTGCCTTTGGTTTCTCTGCCCTCCACTTTTACTCCTCTCTTTTCTGTCTTTTGTTTCCCTCTGTCTCCCTGTATTGGTTCCCATCCCCCTGCCATATTAGTTTAACTCCTCACCAACAGCACTAGCAAACACTCCCCCTAGGACATTGGTTCCGGTCCTGCCCAAGTGCAGACCGTCCAGTTTGTGCTGGTCCCACCTCCCCCAGAAGCCCCACGAATTTGAATCCCTCCCTGCTGCACCACTGTTCAAGCCACGTATTCATCTGTGCTATCCTGCGATTCCTACTCTGACTAGCACGTGGCACTGGTAGCAATCCCGAGATTACTACTTTTGAGGTCCTACTTTTTAATTTAGCTCCTACATGTAGAATGGCACCCTCAAAGCCCGCCTGAAAGTGCGACATCCCCACTGACACCTGGGAGTCCCTGGCCAAAGTGGAGGAAGTGCATCCGGGAGGGCGCTGAGCACCTCGAGTCTCAACGCCGAGAGCATGCAGAAATCAAGCGCAGGCAGCGGAAAGAGCGTGCGGAAAACCTGTAACACCCACCCCTTCCCTCAACGACTATCTGTCGCACCTGTGACAGAGTCTGTGGCTCTCGTATTGGACCGTTCAGCAACCAAAGAACTCACTTCAGGAGTGGAAGCAAGTCTTCCTCGATTCCGAGGGACTGCCCATGATGAGAATAGCAACTTGAGAGGTGTACGAGAGAGTACTTTAAAATCATTACCCAGCAAGAGTTGATGGTTTTAGTGGAGCAAATTTGGGGATGGGAAGGCTCTCCAATAAAAGATGTTACCATAAAGTATTAACATTCCAATTTTGTGCTTGGGGAGTAAGGAAGAGAGAAAAGTAAACGTTTCATCTCACATCGAGGCTCATCTTAGCAAAGCAAATTAAAGCAGTTCAAACCATTACAGATTTTGGGATGGGTTTCAGTTACATTCATGAGTCTAAACAGCACTGAAAATCTCAGACCACTTCGTGCTATGTCCTGTTTGCATTACGATAAAATCGGCAATGCAAAAGAATCAATTTTTCACCCACCAGTAGACAAAACTCCAACACAGCCTTGCTGAGTTGAAAAGTATCTTTATCCCTGGTTAAACAGTTGATTTTAAATACAACGGCAGTGGAGGCCAAAGATATCAGAATTCTTTGTGATGGCTAAATACAGGATCATAGAAAAGGACTTGTTTTGTCTTGCTGGAGAGGGTTAAAGATAAAACAGCTAAATGTAAAGGCAAAATACTGCGGATGCTGGAAATCTGAAATATAAACAGAAAATGCTGGAAAGACTCATTTCGTCAGGCAGCATCTGTGTGGGGAGGGAGGGGGGGGGGGGGGGGAGAAGAGAGAGGGAGAACGTTTCAGGTCAGTGAACTTTTGTCAGACCAGGAAAATGTTAGATGTTACCGGTTTTAAGCAATTACAGAAACAGGAAAAGAACGGGGTGGGGGAAGAGAACAAAAGGGGAGCTCTAATAAAAGGTGGAAGACAGGAGTGACTAAATGACAAAAGGGATGGTGGTGCAAGGCAAAAGGGGGGTAGTAAAGAAACAAAAGATGGGTCTAGAGGAGAAGTAAATAGCAAAAGTTGAACTCAATGTTGAATCTGGAAGGATGTAAAGTGCCTAATCGCCCCACAAAAGAAAATTTGATCGATTTTCCTTCAAATTTCCACCCCTCCTTCACCTTCACATTGTCCATCTCAGACTCTTCTCTTCCCATCCTTAACTTCTCTACCTCATTTCCAGGGATAAGCTGTCAACCAATATTTACTATAAGCCCACTAACTCCCGCAGCTTCCCCTCACCCACTTCCTGCAAGGACTCTATTCCATTCTCCCAGTTTCTGTTACATTTATTCTGACGACGTAACCTTCCATACCAGTACTTCAGATAGGTCTTCCTTACAAAGCATTCCCTCCACTATGGACAACAGAGCCCTTGACCATGTCACAGAATCTCAAAAATTTACAGCACGGAAGGCGGCCATTTCGGTCCATCGTATCCGCGCCAGCCGACCAAGAGCTATCCAGCCTAATCCCACTTTCCAGCTCTTGCCTGCAGCCCTGTAGGTTACAGCACTTCAAGTGCACATCCAAGTACTTTTAAATGTGGTGAGGATTTCTGTTTCTACCACCTTTTCAGGCAGTGAGTTCCAAAACCCCATCTAGGTGAAGAAATTTCCCCTCATATCTCCGCTAAACCTTGCCCCAATTACTTTAAATCTATGCCCCCTGGTTGTTGACCCCTCTGCCAAGGCAAACAGGTCCTTCCTATCCACTTTATCCAGGCCGCTCATAATTTTATATACATCAATCAGGTCTCCCTTAAACATAGAAAACATAGAAACATAGAAAATAGGTGCAGGAGTAGGCCATTCGGCCCTTCTAGCCTGCACCGCCATTCAATGAGTTCATGGCTGAACATTCAACTTCAGAACCCCATTCCTGCTTTCTCGCCATACCCCTTGATCCCCCTAGTAGTAAGGACCTCATCTAACTCCTTTTTGAATATATTTAGTGAATTGGCCTCAACAACGTTCTGTGGTAGAGAATTCCACAGGTTCACCACTCTCTGGGTGAAGAAGTTCCTCTGCATCTCGGTCCTAAATGGCTTACCCCTTATCCTTAGACTATGACCTCTGGTTCTGGACTTCCCCAACATTGGGAACATTCTTCCTGCATCTAACTTGTCTAACCCCATCAGAATTTTAAATGTTTCTATGAGGTCCCCTCTCATTCTTCTGAACTCCAGTGAATACAAGCCCAGTTGATCCAGTCTTTCTTGATAGGTCAGTCCCGCCATCCCAGGAATCAGTCTGGTGAACCTTCGCTGCACTCCCTCAATAGCAAGAATGTCCTTCCTCAGGTTAGGAGACCAAAACTGTACACAATACTCCAGGTGTGGCCTCACCAATGCCCTGTACAACTGTAGCAACACCTCCCTGCCCCTGTACTCAAATCCCCTTGCTATGAAGGCCAACATGCCATTTGCTTTCTTAACCGCCTGCTGCACCTGCATGCCAACCTTCAATGACTGATGTACCATGACACCCAGGTCTCTTTGCACCTCCCCTTTTCCTAATCTGTCACCATTCAGATAATAGTCTGTCTCTCTGTTTTTACCACCAAAGTGGATAACCTCACATTTATCCACATTATACTTCATCTGCCATGCATTTGCCCACTCACCTAACCTATCCAAGTCGCTCTGCAGCCTCACAGCATCCTCCTCGCAGCTCACACTGCCACCCAACTTAGTGTCATCCGCAAATTTGGAGATACTACATTTAATCCCCTCATCTAAATCATTAATGTACAGTGTAAACAGCTGGGGCCCCAGCACAGAACCTTGCGGTACCCCACTAGTCACTGCCTGCCATTCTGAAAAGCACCCATTTACTCCTACTCTTTGCTTCCTGTCTGACAACCAGTTCTCAATCCATGTCAGTACACTACCCCCAATCCCATGTGCTCTAACTTTGCACATCAATCTCTTGTGTGGGACCTTGTCGAACGCCTTCTGAAAGTCCAAATATACCACATCAACTGGTTCTCCCTTATCCACTCTACTGGAAACATCCTCAAAAAATTCCAGAAGATTTGTCAAGCATGATTTCCCTTTCACAAATCCATGCTGACTTGGACCTATCATGTCACCTCTTTCCAAATGCACTGCTATGACATCCTTAATAACTGATTCCATCATTTTACCCACTACCGATGTCAGGCTGACCGGTCTATAATTCCCTATTTTCTCTCTCCCTCCTTTTTTAAGCCTCCTGTTCCAAAGAAAGCAGACCCAGCATCTCCAATCTTTCCTCATAGCCAAAATTCTCCAGTCCAGGCAACATTCTTATAAATCTCCTCTGCATCCTTTCCCAGTGCAATCACATCTTTCCTGTAATGTGTTGACCAGAACTGCACACACTACTCCAGCTACAGTCTCACCAGTGTTTTATACAGTTCAAGCATAACCTCCTTGCTCTTGTATTCTATGCCTCAACTTATAAAATCAAGTATTCCATATGCCATCTTAACCACTTGATCTAACTGGTCTGCTACTTTCAGGGATCTGTGCACCTGCACGCCAAGGTTCCTTTGTTTCACCACACTTTTCTGCATTACCTCATATTTATCTGGATTGAATTCCATTTGCCACTGTTCTGCCCACCTGACAGTACATTAGTATCTTCCTGCAGTCTGCATCTTTCTTCTTATCAACCACACAGCCTATTTTAGTGTCATCTGAAAACTTCTTAATCATACATAGAAACATAGAAAATAGGTGGAGTACGCCATTTGGCCCTTTGAGCCTGCACCACCATTCAATAAGATCATGGCTGATTATTCCCTCAGTACCCCCTTTCCTGCTTTCTCTCCATACCCCTTGATCCCCTTAGCCATAAGGGCCATATCTAACTCCCTCTTGAATATATTCAGTGAACTGGCATCAACAACTCTCTGCGGCAGGGAATTCCACAGGTCAACAACTCTGAGTGAAGAAGTTTCTCCTCATCTCAGTCCTAAATGGCCTACCCCTTATCCTAAGACTATGTCCCTTGGTTCTGAACTTCCCCAACATCGGAAACATTCATCCTGCATCTAACCTGTCCAGTCTCATCAGAATCTTATAGGTTTCTATGAGATCCCCTCTCATCCTTCTAAACTCCAGTGAATAAAGGCCCAGTTGATCCAGTCTCTCCTCATATGACTGTCCAAGCCATCCCTGCAATCAGTCTGGTCAACCTTCGCTGCACTCCCTCAATAGCAAGAACGCCCTTCCTCAGATTAAGAGACCAAAACTGAACACAATATTCCAGGTGAGACCTCACTAAGGCCCTGTAAAACTGCAGTAAGACCTCCCTGCTCCTATACTCAAATCCCCTAGCTATGAAGGCCAACATACCATTTGCCTTCTTCACCGCCTGCTGTACCTGCATGCCAACTTTCAATGACTGATGAACCATGACACTCAGGTCTCGTTGCACCTCCCCTTTTCCTAATCTGCCGCCATTCAGATAATATTCTGCCTTCGTGTTTTTGACCCCAAAATGGATAACCTCACATTTATCTACATTATACTGAATCTGCCATGCATTTGCCCAGTCACCTAATCTGTCCAAGTCACCCTGCAGCCTCTTAGCGTCTTCCTCACAGCTCACACCGCCACCCAGTTTAGTGTCATCTGCAAACTTGGAGATATTACATTCAATTCCCATGGGCTATTATCTTCGTGACCAGTCTGCCATGTGGGACCTTATCAAAAGCTTTGCTAAAATCCATATACACTACATCCTACACACTAGTCCTCATCGACCCTCCTAGTTACCTCCTCGAAAAATTCAAATCAAGTTAGTCAGACACGACCTTCTTTTAACAAATCCGTGCTGACTATCCCTGATTAATCAGTGTCTTTCTAAATGTAGATTTATCCTGACCCTCAGGATATTTTCCAATAATTTTTCTACCACCACCGAGGTTCGGCTGACTGGCCTGTAATTACTCGGTCTATCCCTTTCTCCCTTTTTAAACAAAGGTATAACATTAGAAGTCCTCCAGTCCTCTGGCACCACACCTGTAGCCAGAGAGGATTGGAAAATGGTCAGTGCCTCTGCTATTTCCTCTTTTGCTTCTCTTAACAGACTGGGATACATTTCATTCAGGCCCGGGGATTTATCCACTTTCAAAGTTGTGAAGCCCCTTATCCGCATTAAATTGCATCTGCCATGTGTCAGCCCATTTCACCAGTCTGTTTATGTCCTCCTGAAGTCTGCTTCTATCCTGTTCACTATGTTGCCAAGTTCTGTAGCATTCGGAAACTTCAAAATTGTACTCACTATACTCAAGTCCAGGTTATTTTATACAACAAAAAATGCAATGGTCCCAATACCAACCCCTGGGAAACCCCACCTTATACATCTCTACAGTCAGAAAAAAAAAGTGTTCACCTCTACTTTCAGCCTTTCTCTAAGCCAACTGCGTACCCAGGATACCACTTTACCTTTAATACCATGTGCTTCTATTTTCCAAAAAACGCACGCACACAATCTCACAATTATCAGTAATTAGAATGTTGACATTTTCTAATGATCAACAAATCACAGGTGAAATGACAATGCGGTGAGTAGTTTCGTGAAAAGGGTGTCTAGTGGTGGGCTAGGCTCGGAAAGGAAATGAGGAACGATAAGAAAGAAACTAGAAAAAGCAAGGTCGGAGAAGGCTTGGTGAGCAAATGGGGGGTGGGGGTTGGGAAAGAGAGGGGCAACTGAATGTACAGTCTCAATCTTAGTGACCTACAAATCCATGAGCTACTTATACATTTTGTTGGAGGTGAGGATGGAGGTAGCAGGGAAAAGGTGGTGAGAACTCAGTTGGAGAGAAAATAAGTCAGGGTTATCTTTGCTCTCCAGGGCTTAGTGCTGAGTCCCTTGTTTTGTGGTATATATCAATAACTTGGACTTGAATGTTGGGGTATGATTAAGAAGTTTGCAGATGACACTAAAATAGGCTGTGTGGTTGATAATGAAGAAGAAAGCTGCGGATTGCAGGAAGATATCAATGTACTGGTCAGGTGGGCAGAACAGTGACAAATGGAATTCAATCCTGATAAGTACGAGGTAATGCAGTTGGGAAGGGCTAACAAGGCAAAGGACTACACATTAAATGGTACGACACTGAAAAGTGTAGAAGAACAAAGGGACCTTGGAGTGCAGGTCTACAGCTCCCTGAAGGTATATGGCCAGGTAGATAAGGTGGTTAAGAAGTCATATGGAATATTTGCCTTTATTAGTCGAGCCATGGAATGCAAGAGCAAGGAGGTAATGCTTGAAGTGTATAAAACACTGGTTAGGCTGCAGCTGGAGTACTGTGTGCAGTTCTGGTCACCGCATTACAGGAAAGATGTGATTGCACTGGAAAAGGTGCAGAGGAGAGTTACAATAATGTTGCCTGGACTGAAGGATTTTGGATATGAGGAAAGATTGGAGATGCTTGGTCTGTTTTCTTTGGAACTGAGGAGGCTGAGGGGAGACCTGATTGAGGTGTATAAAATTATGAAGGGCCTGGTTAGAGTGAATCGAGAGGATCTGTTTTCCTTGGCAGAGGGGTCAACAACCAGGAGACATAGATTTAAAGTAATTGGGGGAAGTTTAGAGGAAATATGAGGGGAAATTTCTTCACCCAGAGGGTAGTGGGGGTCTGAAACCCACTGAAAGGGTGGTAGAGACAGAAACCCTAACCACATTGAAAAAGTACTTGGATGTGCACTTAAAGTGCCTTAACCTACACGGCTTCGGACCAAGAGCTGGAAAGTGGGATTAGGCTGGATAGCTCTTGGTTCCTGGCACGGACACGATGGGCTGAAATGGCCTCCTTCGATGCTGAAAATTTCTATGATTCCATCTTGGAGTGAGTGGTTTTGGTAGGATGAATAAGCTAAACTAGTTGCACGCCAGATATGCTCAAGTCTGTGCCACTGGGACTTTGGGCGAGGGGGGCGCGATGGTCCAGGGCAAACGACCAGAATAGGAAAGAGATGGTGGTTGAACAAATCAACACCTGCAGACCTATCATGACGAATGGAAGATCAAAAAAGTTAGACAACTGGAAGCTTGAAAGTGTAGCTAGGGAGAGTTTATTCTAGGAAACAACACAGATGCAAGTGGGATTGGAAAGGAGTAGGGAGAAGTGAGTGTTAAAGGATACAGCTAAATGGAAGGAGATGGCCTTGGCCGTTCTCGGGACCGTGGCAGTAGATAGATCACAAAGGTTTGCGAGAATCTATAGGGAGAGAGAGGTTAAGGAAGAACAGGAGGGCAGTGAACTCAGAGGAGAGGGCACAGTGAGTTGACAAGAAGATTTAAATCACCATGGATGAGGAGTCACTCAGTGCAGAGGCTGAGAGTAAAGAAGGGAGGATATTGCAGTGAAAAACATGGGGTGAGCCACGTGGAGTGGCGAGAACGACGATTTTGAAGGAGAGTCAGAGGGGAGGAACAATGCGAGGTGCGCAAAGGTTCAGAAGATACCAGCGGAGTAGGGAGACAGATCAAGCTGTGATTTGAGAAGGGCCATACTGCCACCGGAGCGGTTTGGTCAGGGAAGGTGGTGCATGTGTAGCCAGGCAGGGAGGCTTTGGTAAAGGACAAGATGACGCTACGCATGAGCCAAGTTTCCGTCAAAGCCATATTAATGTAGTGTCATATGAATAAGGTCGTGGATGGCAAAGGCCCTGGTTTGCAAGTGAACTGACATTCTGGAGGGAATTGTGGAGTAGCAGTGACCATTGATCCATTGGCAGGGTCCAAGGGAGCAGTGATGTTTGAGATGAGTGGGGCAGGAATGAGGTTTGTGGGATTAGCCCCCAGCAAGCACGCTGAGCAGGAAAGTCGGAGAGAGGAGGATGGGGCAGTTGGGGTTGCTATTCATAAGGAGCCAGTGTTTTGATGGGCCCTTCGGAGAATGCAGAGGATAACAGAGGGTAGCTGTGGGATTATCCAAAAGCGAGTTTAAAGCTTTGGGTCAGCAGTAAGAGAATCGGTAAACACTGGTAGGTTAGGGTAGGGATTCGGAGGGCAAAGTCTCCATGAGGGAACAAATGGTAGGTGACAGGAAGGGAAGGAGACAGGAGAGAAGGGCTCGAGGGTTCAAGGTCCAGTGCAGCAGACAAATTGCCCATGCGAATGGACACCAGAAATTCATTTACATAGACATGGCAAACATTAGGAGAGATGTATCCTCGTTGTAAACAAGGCACAGGGAGGGAAAAAAAATGGCAGATTCCATTCTAAAATATAACTGCTGAGAGCAGCATTATGGAGGCGGCTAATTTATTTATAACACTAGTTACCTCAAACGTACTGCTTTCCTCCTACTCTCTTTTGCCTGAATTCAACTTCTTTCCCACTGGCTAAACTGGTGGCTTCTCTCTTGGTTAAACTCTCTTTCTTTTCCATTCAACCGCTGTCTGAAATTCCCTGCTTGTCCTCCACATGCTGATTGCCCTGATGCAGTTTTCTACACAAAGAAACTCAACAAAGAGCTTTGATCACTGAGTTCATGAATTTGAGATATAAATTAAAGTCTCATTTAGGAACCAGTGAGGGCCTAATTTCTGCATAACTTCCAATTAGGCTGGCGAAAATGAGACACTATGAAACCAAATGAAAGCAAATTATGAAAGACAAATAGTCGCAACAGAAATTGAATAAAACTAGGCTAAACTAATACTGAAGAAATTCTGAAGACATTCCAGACAATGTGAGACATCACAAGATAAAATTATAACAAACTTAGAACACAATTGCACAAACTTCTTCCATTAGTAGATATTCAATACCACAACTAGCTTTGTTCCAAATGGTCATGCGGCTGGTATTGACGCTGCATTCTTTCAACCTAGACCGTCAATCAAAATGTCTCAAAGTTCAGATTATCTACCCCACCAACAGAGGGAAAGTCACATTTCTGTTTAGTTCGTTATTCACCCACGTGCCCATAATTAGCTCATTTGTTTTTGGCTTTTAGTGGAATACATGTCTCTTGAATTCTATTGAATACTCTTAAAATTTCCCAATGTTTTTCTGTCTCTTTATTTTTCAAGATTTTCTCAGTTTACCTTCTTTAGTTCCATCCTCATTTCTTCTTTTTCAATGTATTACGTTAGTCTTTATCCTACTTATATCACTCTCGCTCCTAATCTTGAACTTTACTATGTTGTGATCACTACTACGAAGATGCTCTCCTACTCTTGCTTCTCCTACCTGTTCTGGTTCATTACCCATTACAAGATCCAGCAGTGATTCTTTTCTTGCATACTAAGGAGTCCTCAATACACTAAAAACTCCATTCCCTTTTCTCAGTTTGCTACTTCTTCCTGCCAGTTTATTTGGGGTAGTTGAAACCTCCCATAATTATTATTCTGTCAGCTACTCACCTGGAAAACTTGCCTACATATTCCTTCCTCCAATTCCCTTCTATTATTTGGTGATCTGTAGTATACCCCTATTAGGATGATGGATCCCTTATCTTTTAACTCAATCCCTATATTCTGTATCTTTCTTACTGCTCTCATTAGATCCCTTTTTTTACTACTTCGATTGTTATATTTAACTGGTATAGCTACTCCACCTACGCCCCTTCCTTCCTAAATGCATTATGTCCTGCAATATTTAGTTCCCAATTCTGTTCCATATCTAGCCATGTTTTAATCATCCGTACTATATCCAGATTCTCTCCACAAATTATTGCCTCCAGTTCATTCACTTTATTTTGAATTCTATGTACATTGCTGTATAACAAAACTGTTTTTATTTATTATTCCACTCTCTTTCGAGTTATCCTTATTTATTTCCTTTAGTTTGGTCTTTACTCTCTTTCCTGATTGTTATTGTTAGGTTTCTGTAATTTCTAGCAGTTCCCTCCTCCAGGTCATTGGTTTGAAATCTTATTTACAGCCCTAGTTATCCTTTCCATTAGGATCTTGGACCCCAGCCTGGTTCAGATGCAGCTTATTCCAATGGAACAGCTACTTCCTGCCCCAGTACTGGTGCCAGTGTCCCATGAAATGGAACTCCTCCTTCTCACACCACTCCTTTAGCCACGTGCTGACTTTCTTAATCTGTTTGCCCCTATGTCAATTTGCACGTGGTTCAGGTAATAAGCCCGGAATTATGGGGACAGGTTGAGCATATTTCAGTGGGAGAGCATTTGGGGAACAGTGTTCATATCATCAGGTTTAGAATAGTTATGGAAAAGGGCATGGTGCAATCAAGTGTAAACATATTTAACTGGGGGAGGGCTAACTTCAGTGAGTTGAAAAGGGATCTGGTCCAAGCAGACTGGAATCAAAAATTGGAAGGCAAAACAGTAATAACAGTGAACAATAGGAGGCTTTCAAAGAGGAAATGGTTAGATTTAAGGCAGTTATGGAAAAGGACAAGGATAGACCAGAAATAAAAGTTCTAAATTGGGGAAAAGCCAACTTTGCTAAACTGAGAGGTGATTTAGCCATAGTGAACTGGAAACTGTTACTTGAAGTTAAGTCAGTGTCAGAGCAGTGGGAGGCACTCAAGGAGGAGATCCGTAGGGTTCAGGCCAAATATGTGCCCTTAAAGAAAAAGAGTGGGACTAACAAATCTAGAGCCCCCTGGATGTCCAGGGACATACAGGGTAGGATAAAGCAAAAAAAGGGCGGCTTATGACAGATACTGAGGGCTAAATACTGCAGAATCTCTAGAGGAGTATAGAAAATGCAGGGGTGAAATTAAAAAGGATATTAGGAAAGCAAAGAGAGAGCATGAACAATTCTTGGCAAGTAAAATCAAGCCAAACCCAAAGATGTTTTATAAATATATTAAGAGCAAGAGGATAACTAAAGAACGAGATCATGAGGATTGTGTGTGTGTGTGAAAGCAGGAGATGTGGGTATGATTCTTAATGAATACTTTGCGTCTGTTTTCACAAAAGAGAGGGACGATGCAGACATTGCAATCAGGGAGGAGGAGTGTGAAATATTAGATGAAATAAACGGAGAGAGCGCATTTAGCATTTGGTGCGGCAGCCCCGACCGGAAAGGACCATTTCAAGGTACAGCACGTGGAGAAAGTGACGGCTGTGAAGAGGGCGACTGGATTAGACGTCACCAGAATCCAGGTCGGTGATTGGAGTGTGGGCAGGTACAGCAGGAGTGGCGAGGTCAGGGCGAAGGAACGGCGAGAAATTGCAGAGCGACATGATCGGGGCCCAGGAAAAGCTCGAGTTCGGGGCCCAAGGGCAGTACGGGCCAGCCCGCACAGATGTGTGCACACTAGGTCCGTGCAGCAGAGCTGGTTTCCAGTTGTCTTGCCACTGAACCAAGACCTAGCTCCGTCAAGCCCGTGTGACGAATGGTGTGCAACGGCCACCACACGCTAAAAAAATTCACGCACAGGCATCTTTCACCCTTCAATATGTAGCTTGCGACCTGGAATATTAGGTCCTTCAGGTGAAATACCTGTGAACTCATCCCTTTTTGGCGTGGAAGCAAGTCATCCTCGATACGAGGGACCGTGTATGATGAAGAAACTCGAGTGTATAATAGTTATGCAGAAGGTTAGCACAAATAATGCTAGTACTCCACTTGAATTTTAAGTACAGTATTAGGATTATACTGCTTTCCAATAGCTGAATGAAAGTTGAGTCTGCAGGCATCTGCATATAATTAATCAAGTACTTGCCAGACAGTGTAAACTGTCTGCACAATAGGCATAATTGGCCACTGAACCATTCCATGAGCATTTGCCACGTGCATGACTAAATAACCAATGTGCCCATGCATAATTCACACAGGTACTAAACATTTCCATTGTTTAAACAAGCCCAAGCATCAAATCCCCAACCAAACCTCAATTAGACATGGCAGATATGGCTTCAAAAGCATTAGCCAACAACTGGAAAGTCATCAATTTATAAATTGGGAACTGTTCAAGGATGAAGGTTTACAAACCTGCAGTTACAATAGGTTTGTAATTGTAAAAACAAATCAACTCAAAACTGCACAGGTGGGCAAAGGATACAAATAACCTTTGAGCAATATTGTAGCATTCCACCAGAGAAACACATAATCCAGAACACCAATGAAAGCATCCATTGCAAGCCTTCAGAATGGTAGTGCACAGAGTCAGTCATTACAGATGATTGAACCAATTATGGTCCGCAAAAGCCTCTGTCCCCATCAATAACTAGATAGCTAATCCAATAATTAATTCTTTAGACAATCTCGTCTCGCCAACTCCAGGACAGAATAGTGCTTGATATGGATAATACAAACAAAAAAATCCTTTCTTCTGTTCTTCAGTATTTGAGATAAGCCAGAGAACACCACAGAAAAATGCAAGGACTCCAAAAATCACTTACCTAGTCAGGGTGTGGGCATGTGTGTGGAAATGAAGATTACATTGGTTTCATGAATGATAATTCAGCATGGGTGATTGGCATAACGACAATGCAATAAGCCTTCATTGCATCAATATCCAGATTTCCCAGCATCACAGTATCAGTCCAATGAGCCAGAGAGAACCTGTCTACAAAGACATATTTTCCTTCCTCACATTGAAGATACTTCTTCATATATTGCTATGGCTTCCAGATAGATTAATGCTGGTGTACATTAGGACCAAGACTATGTATAGTAATCTACCCATTTGCACAATGAGACCTGTGGGCCAACTACATGCTGCTTTAGTTTGAGATATTATCAACTGTACAAGCTGAAGCCATTTTTAAACTTCCCCAGAATTTTCAGTAGACTGCAACATTTGAGCAAAAAGGACCAACTGTTAATCAAAGCCTTCTTGAAGTTAGAATCCTGGAAATAGCACTGATGAGGAAGTTGCAACTTGCAGCATGATTACTGGTAATCAAAATCTCAAGTACACAAGAGTTACGGTACAAATTAAAAATCTCAATACCAGACGTCCTCACCGATTGTCAGACTTACCCATCTTTCGCAAAAGATAAAAACACGCAATCGTTTTTAAAACATGGATTATAGTTATACTCTAGATTAACATTTTTTTCAAGTTACATTCCCATTACTAGGTAAAATAGAAGAACCACCTAGCAACCAATATTTTGTTTGAAAAATTTATCTGATGTTAGCAGAAAGTTATGTAGAAACAGCTAGTGGAATTAGCTCTTTTAAAAACCAATGCATGTCTTATTATTTGACTTATAAATTATACAAGATTTGTCACAAAAACACAGATTAAAAACAGAAAGTACTGGAAGTACACATTCGGCACATCTGCATCTGCAAAGAAAAAAAAGATAGGTTAACATTTTGGGTGTAGACCCTCTTTTCAGATGTTGATGTGCCTGCGTATTTCCACCACTCAGTTTTTATTTGCAATTTTACTTTATTAAATCCACAAAGACAACTAAAGAGACACCAAAAGTGAATTCAAACATTGACAATTCTCAAATGCCCAATACCCACCAATTATTCCCAACATTCCACTGTGTGGAAGAACAGAGCTTTTAGTGACTGTATATTCACCTGGTTTGCTCAGGAAAGCTGTAAAGGCCTGTTGTATCCCACTGATCTACTGTACCAGGTGTACTCAGTCCCCAAATTTCAGAGCATGTGCTGTGCATAAAATTAGAAAAAAAAATGGGTAAACATGGGGCATGGTGTAGTGAAAAGCTGATGGAGGATCATACATGTAGACAAACATAAAAATAAGTCTCTTTAAAATAAGAAATGTCAAGGTTCCACTCAAACAATAAGTTATTAGGAAAAAAAATGGAGAATATGCATTTGTTCAACTTACCATGGAAGCTTATTGCATAGTGGTTCGTTTACCACAATGCATGCCAGGAACAAGAGACATTTTTCACAAAGCATAATTCAAATAATGTTCTCTGTGATAAACAAGTAGGCACTTCACATTTCATATTTTACCCTGCACCCCAAAACTACAAAATATTGAACATAATCAAAGAAGGATAAGGATAATATTTATTGAAAATGGCCATTAAATTGTGTTCAAATATCAAAGCACCTTTTAAAAAACAAAACAGTACAAGGGAAGTTATGAATTTCTACTGCAATCGTAATATGCATTAAAATAATATCGACTGACTGTAAAAGTGCACCGCAGCTTATCCTTTAGTTCACGTTCTCCACACGTATACGAAGTAGCTTTTTCCATTTCCATCTAGCACTATTTCTTTGAGCATTTTTATGAATCCTACTTCGACACCATCAATACTGTGTCCTAGGTGATAG
This sequence comes from Pristiophorus japonicus, assembly GCF_044704955.1. Lineage (NCBI taxonomy): Eukaryota > Metazoa > Chordata > Chondrichthyes > Pristiophoridae > Pristiophorus > Pristiophorus japonicus. The sequence goes on from NC_091978.1 coordinate 49,790,006, forward strand.
ATTTGCCAACTGCCTTTTCTAGATCATCTGGACTAATAGGCATCAAATATTTGAGCCTTTCTAAAAAAAATGCATAATGCAAATACAGGTGTGTATATATGGCTCCAAGACAAACATTTTATGACCGCCACATTAGCAGGCTACCGCAGTCACTGGCAAAAGGCTATTTATGAATAGTGTATACGCAAAGGAATGTTAACAGTGGTCTTCCTGCCCCTCCAGCTAATGCTCTTCATGATCACTTGCCAAAACAGCCAGTCGCCTCCTTTCCATTCTTATTCCATCCAGATGGTAGCTGCTAGCTCTCAAAAAGAAAGCAGAGTTTTTTGGCTTTCCTTCTCCAACTCTAATCTTGATATTTTGGCTACAAAATATCCCTCTATTGTTCCATTCTGCTAGACTACTCAAGACGAATATCAAGTTTTATTCCAGCCAGGTTAATCGAACTGCAATAAGAGCTCTGGTCCTATTGGTATGCCTACCATTATATTAGAGATATGCCCCCAAATTTAGCCCAGTCCCATGTCATCTCTTCAAATTCTTCACTTTGGAAATGCTCATGTTCACTTTATTCTTAGAAAACTGACTCTTAAAACTATAACCCGGCACCCTTATATCAGTTCTTTTTGAAATTCCAAATTCCCAACTTACTTCGCCATTCATTACATATCTTTGGAACTCTGCTTCTGAATATTTTGATGAATCATCCATCATTGCCTTGAATTAAATCTTCAACAGGTTCACACCTAAGCTACCATATGTTCACAACTGTTCCTCAAATCACTCCAATTGTGCCCCTTCCTATCTCTATCTCCTCCAGCCCTACAACCCTCAGATATCTTCACTCCTCCAATTCTGGCCTTTGGAATTAAGACACTCCTTAAAACCTACCTCCATCTGCCCCAGTATCTCCTTAGGTGGCTCAATGGCAAATTTGGCATGCTAATGCTCCTGTGAAACACCTTGGAATGTTTTACTACGTTAAAGGCTATTTAATACAAGTTGTTGGTTGATGGTTGATCATGTGACGTGTCCCATTAACTCAAGGGTTCTCCGAACCAGGCTTCCCACGTTGATCCTTTTTCAAATCCACTTTTTCCATATGACCACTTACCACCCAACCATATCCACTCTTGAGGATTCCACTAGATTTTTCAACTTCCTTCAGATTATGTGCCTTTTCTACTCATAATTCTAGTTCTCATATTGCAACATATGGATTGCTAGTTTACTTCATGCTCTTCAATATGGCAATGACAAAGTGCTCTGCCTATCTAATTCTAACACACACTTCCCCAGTGCCCAGCTGTGCAAGAAGTGTTACTATCCACTTTTGTATTGTAATGTCAATTAACAAGAGGGGGAAAGCATTAAAATAAAAATATGCGTCCCACCACCTCTTGTAACAGGATCTACTACGCATTCCCAACAGGGTTTCTGTCCCCCAATCCCTCAAACAGGGTCCATCGCTCCTTTCTTCCCGTCGACAAAAAACATTTCTTCCTCTCCCAGTCCAGCAACAAGTATATTCCTTTCTACCAACATTCCCAGCATAGTGTCTTGCCAAAACCCCCAATAAAAGGCATCCGGCCACTACAATTTCTTTTGTAGGCTTTTATAAAAAGTAGTTCCCCAATTCCTGAAAATTGCAAAACTGCTTATCCACATGGGAAAAGCCAAACCTAAATTATTTCCATTTCAAATATTCTACAAATTTACAAGAGGAAGCTAATTATTTGGAGAAGTATTAAGAGTTCTGTGATACACTCAAAATAACTCATTTTTCAGGTGTTGAGCCCAATAAACAACTGGTGCAAAAAAACTTCAAAAAAATGTCTAAAAACTTCATGCAAGGTAGACAAAAGGACATGCATGTTGTTTTGAAAGTATTTCACTGCAGCACTATTCTATTTTATTAATTTTTTTTTTTTTTACAGATATAATTTTAGTAGTCTATTGTTGACGTGTGGAGCGCCTGAACTAAGGATAGCTTAAAACAAATTGCCAACAAATACTTTAGTAAAAAGTCTTCAAATGAAAACTAGAACAAAGTTATTGACAATTAGAGACAATAATTTGAAAAGTTATTGACAATTAGAGACAATAATTTGAAAAGTTACACAGGCAGAGTCAAATTTGAACAGACCAGCAAAAAGCACTAAAAAAGTTCTCTCTTGCTGTCAAAATGCAGGAAGTACAAGATAGCTGGATAATGGTTTCATCAACTGCACATATGGACCTTTAATGATGTACAGAAATTATACCATGAATGAAAGATGTAACTTATAATGCAATTAAAAATGGTGCAAAATACTGAAAATGGCAACTGGAAGTATGGTGGGAAGAATGAACAGCAACAGCTATATATTTCCCACAAAACTAGAATCATATAATTTTGTAGCATAGAAACAGGCCATTCAGCCCATTGCATCTGTGTCGGCTCTTTGAAAGAACTATCTAATTAGTCCTATTCCCTTACTCATTACCCTCATAGGCATGCAAATATTGCCTTTCCAAAGATATATCCAATTCCCCATTGAAAGCTATTACTGAATCTGCATCCACCACCTTTGCAGGCATTGCATTCCAGATCATCATAATCAATTCAATGCAAGATCTTTGTATCTTTTATTGGACATTAAACTTATTAAAAAGACATACTTAGATTTTAAACCTGTTCAATTTCAGAATCATGAGCCCAGTAAAATATTAATTACAATAATTTTCCTCCCCTTGCTTTTTATCATCTCTTTCATCCACTCCCCCTGAAGGCAACAACTAATGCAGGGATATAGTGTCACAAAGAGCAGCTGCCTTCTGATAAATTGCTTGGTTAGCCATTCTTCAAGTGTAATGCTAGACATTAGTGCCACTGTACTACGTAATAGAAGCGTTTGGCTTCAAGCTTAACTCTGGTCCAGCATGTATGCACTTCCAACAGGGGTCACTGGATAATGATCTGAAGCCAAGACCCCAGCTGACTTTTTCCCCTTATTGGATCAGAGGGGCTGGGAAAAATTGCAGCACCCTAGTGGAGATAACGCGGCATAGATCCAGGGTTAGGACCTTCCAATTCTGCATAGCTCAGTGCCACACAGCAAGCTACACTGGGGGTACCCTACAATTTTCTTTTAATGGAGGGAAAAAAAAGCAACACACCCCTATTTTCTCCCAATCCCACACTGCCACCTGCCCCCCCACGGCAAATCTCCTGCTCAACTGATACAATGCAGTCTAGAAGCCTCTGTACAGACTGCCAGCGTTTTGTCTGGTCAACTTACTGTGAGGCACATCTGAGCAACAACGGTACAGTGACCTCTAACCAAGTGCAAATTTCTATCAAGATTTGGAATAGAATTTTGTTCTCATAATCAAGTCCTAGCACTCAAGCTGCCAGAAGACCTTCAAAATACACAAGTATATTCCTCTGTACAATTTATTTTAAAACATCATGGTTCATAGTTTTAGGTTTCTCACTGATTAAAATTTAAATTGAGGAATATATATCACTTCTTATCTATATAGAAGCACAATGTGCATTTTTTTATTGAAAATACACTTCTAAAATTTCAATAAAGTACTATGATGTGCATGTGTTGATGAAATACTTGTACTATGAACACTTATTGATTTAGTCCTTCTAATCTTTGAATGTGGCTTGAAAGTATTTTGCGTTATGGAACACTGGGTGAAGTACTGGTGCTGACAGGTGGTGCAAGTGATGGCAGCATTTGGAAATGAGGGATTAAGAGCATGACAAAGTACACTGGCATGAATATTTGTTTCTATAGAAGATTGGTAGCAATATGTCAAATAAGCCTCGTGGCAGCAATGCATATGCTTAGATAGTTGTCGCAATACTTCTCAAAATATTTATTTGAAAAAGGTCAATAAAAGTTTAGGGCTTTGCAAAAAAAGCACAAGAAATAACAGCAGTTCATTGAGACTCATCCTTTTTGACCAAGAAAAGTGAGTTTATGTAATTCCTCAAAGCCAACTTCTTCAAGAAGTTGGTAATGAATACAGCAGCTAAATATACATCTTGTACAAGCTATGTATGTAAACTATTTTTTTTTAAACTGAAGAGTTGTGTGTAAAGATTAAATTTAAAGACTTTAAATCTATCTACATGTGTGCTCTAAATTATCAATCTAAAGAGACCATGTAAGACCACTTTTAGCTGCTGATTCCACTATTAAGGTACAAGGAATGGCATGAATGCAGTTCAAAAATACATTTAGCAAAACATACAACATTGACCGGCACAAGTAGTTTAGTCTAAATGGAGCAAACTACATTATTATAGAATAGACACTCTCTAGAATACATGCATTGCAATATTTTCCAAGTGCAGCAAGGTAAATAACTCATTCAGCAAGATCCACACAAGGGTCATTCACAATCTGAACATACTTCTAATTTAGGATTGTATAGAATTTGTAACAGGTCACAAAATATGAAATTAAAATCTCAAGATTCATACATTACAGATACAATTCACAGATTGGACATAATACATAAATTGCTGTAACTGAATTATACATGACCTATTAACCTGAATATAAAGGTCACAATCCTAGATAAAAATGTAGAATGTTTACTGGACCCTTAAGAAAGCAAATAAAATCTTCTGAAGTTTAAGTTTAGCACATTAGAAAATCTGATTTTCCGTTGCTCTATTCAGGTTTCATTAACGCTGGGAAAATTACAGAAATTTCACAAACTGAAAAGAAGGTATCAAAGAAGATCAAATCACAATGCCAAGTCAAAGTTCAAATCATCGACTGTACCAAGTAGAAACATCCTCAACCCAGAATTACAAGTGTAATTGTTAAACAAACCAAAAAAAAATCAAAGCTTTTTGTACAATACCAAACATGCCAACACTACCAAGATTAGTGTCACCCATCATAGAATGATACAGCACAGAAAGTTGCCATTTGACCCATCATGGCGGTGCCGACTCTTTGAAAGAGCCTTTCAATTAGTCCCACTCCCTTGCTCTTTCCCCATAGCCCTGCAACTCTTTCCCTTTCAAGTATTTATCAGATTTATAATTTCAAATCTGCTTCTCCTGCCTCTTTAGGCAGTGTATTCCAGATCATAACTTGCAGCATAAAATTGTTTCCTTGATTCACCTCTGGTTCTTTTGTCAATTACCTTAAATTTGTGCCTTCTGGTTACTAACCCTTCTGCCACTATTAAATGATTTTTTGATCAAATCTCCCTTCAACCTTCTCTGCTCGAGGGAGAACCACAAGAACATAATAGGAGCAGGAGTAGGCCATACGGTCCCTCGAGCCTGCTCCGCCATTTAATAAGATTATGGCTGATCTGATCATGGACTCAGCTCCTCTTCCCCGCCCGCTATAACCCCTTATCCCTTATCGTTTAAGAAACTGTCTATTTCTATCTTAAATTTATTCAATGTCCCAGCGAATTCCACAGATTTACAACCCTCTGAAGAAATTTCTCTTCAACTGTTTTAAATGGGCGGCCCCTTATTCTAAGATCATGCCCTCCAGTTCTAGTCTCCCCCACCAGTGGAAACATCCTCTCTGCATCCATCTTGTCAAGCCCCCTCATAATATTATACGTTTCGATAAGATCACACCTCATTCTTCTGAATTCCAATGAGTAGAGGCACAAACTACTCAACCTTTCCTCGTAAGTCAACTCCCTCATCCCCGGAATCAACCGAGTGATCCTTCTCTGAACTGCCTCCAAAGCAAGTATATCCTTTCGTAAATATGGAAACCAAAACTGCACGCAGTATTCCAGGTGTGGCCTCACCAATACCTTCTATGGCTGTAGCAAGACTTCCCTACTTTTATACTCCATCCCCTTTGTAATAAAGGCCAAGATACCATTGGCCTTCCTGATCACTTTCTGTACCTGCATACTATTCTTTTGTGTTTCATGCACAAGTACCCCCCAGGTCCCACTGTACTGCGGCACTTTGCAATCTTTCTCCATCCCAGTTTCTCTAGTCTCTCCATGTAACTCAAGTCTTTCATCCCTGGTACCATTCGAGTAAACCTCCTCTGCAGCCACTCCAAGGCCTTGACGTCCTTCCTAAAGTGTGGTACCCAGAACTGGTCACAATGCTCCAGCTGGGGCCTAACCAGTGATTTATAAAGGTTTAGTATTACTTCTTTGCTTTTGTACTCTATACTTCTATTTATAAAGCCAAGGATCCCATTTTCTTTTTTTTTTTTAAAAACAGCCTTCTCAACTTGTCCTGCCACCTTGAAAGACTTGTGTACGTAAACCCCTAGATCTCTCTGTTCCTACACCACGTTTAAAATTATACCATTTCATTTATATTGCCTCTCATCAATGTTCCCGCTAATTGTTTTTTTAAGGGGCTGTGCAGCTCATTGAATTTCATGCGCATGTGCGGATATTTCAAATGTAAAGCCGTTGAGCGGCCTGCGCGGGACCTCCAGGCCCGATGGGAACATTACTCCTCATTCTTCCTACCAAAATGAATCACTTCAGGAGTTCTTTGCGTTAAATTTCATCTGCCATGTGTCTGCCCATTTCACCAGTCTATGTCCTCCTGAAGTCTGTTACTATCCTCCTCACCGTTGACTATATTTCCAGGTTTTGTGTCATCTGCCCTGTATACCCAAGTTCAGGTCATTAATATATACCAAAAAGAGCAGTGGTCCCAACACCAAACCCTGGGGGACACCATTGCAAACTTCCCTGCAGTCTGGTTTAATATACTCAAACAAAAAGCACCAAGTCAGTGGTGCTATCACAATCAAAAGAAAATTGTGTTACTTCCTGTACATATGTCTGTTTCTCCCACTAATTATTTTTTTCTGTGTGTAACATTTCTAATAGTTATCTGTTCTTTGATTATCTGACTTTTTCCTCACCCTTTCTCTCATTGTCCCCCTCTTTCTTCTGTGTGTCCCATTCCTTGTATGTTCATTTAATGTATAATGCATTTGGTTTTTTTTTAAGCCGTAGCAAGAAGGCTGCTATTATGTATTGTCTTGAAGGTGGATAATAGGACAAAACTTGAGAAGCCATCGTGGAGCTGCTGCATTATGCATAAATGAGAAATAAACAGTGATACGGCTAGATTGGAATGAGGTCTGGAAAGCATCTGTAGCCCAGGTCTCCTTGTTGCTATCACCTTGAATCTTGAGCCGCAACTCTAACCAGGTATTTGTCCACCTGAAACCGCTGCAACGTGCACAGATGAGATTAAACTGGAGGCACGGACCCAGACGAGAGCAGAAGAGTGAGCAGAACCCCAAGGCAGTGAATGGGGAAGGAGCAGAATCGCTCAATGCTGTAATGGAGGCAAGATAGGGTGCAGCTGCAGATGTGTCACATTTATAAGCTGGCATTTAGAGTCTGCTTAAAACCATATATGCCCCACATAATACAACAGGAAGACAGAAATTGTATTTAATTTGAAACTGACTTTCTACTTCAATCTTTATTAATTCTGGAGAAATGACGTTCTTTTTGTCCTACACTAATTCAAAACTGATTTAAGTGTCAGCCTTGGCTCAGTGGTAGCACTCTAATCTCTGGTTCAGAAGGTTTTAAGTTCAGGCCCCACTTCAAGACTTCTGCGCAGTGCTGCACTGTCAGAGGTGCCGTCTTTCAGATAAGACATTAAACCAAGACCCCGTCTGCTCTCAGGTGGATGTAAAAGATCCCATGGCACTAATGTGAAGAGCAGGAGTTATTCCCAGTGTCCTGGCCAATATTTATCCCTCAATCAACATAACAAAAACAGATTATGCGTTTGTGGGAGCTTGCTATGTGCAAATTGGCTGCCACGTTTCCCACATTACAACAGTGATTACACTCCAAAAGTACTTCATTGACTGTAAAGCACTTTGAGACGTCAGGTGATCGTGAAAGGTGCTGCATAAATGCACGTCTTTATTTCCTCTTTAGGCTGACACTTCAATGCAGTACTGAAGGAAAGCTACACTGTCAGAGGTGAAGTTTTGCAGATGAGATGATAAACTGAGATCCTATCTAACCACTCGGGGGGGATGGTAAAGATCCCATGACACTATTCGAAGATGAGCAGAAGATGTCTCTTGATGTTCAGACCAACATTTATCCCTCTACCATTACCATTAAAACAGATTATCTACTCATTTATCACATTGCTGTGCACAAATTGGCTGCTGTATTACATTACAACAGTGGCTGCAATTCAAACGTACTTCAATGGCTGGAGAACAGGTTGAGACATCCTGAGGTTGTGAAAAGCTTTGCTATATAAAGTCAAGTTTCTTCTTTCTTTACATCTCTATAACTGAACTATAAACCAAACAACCCCAACAAAGCCCAAGAGTATGGCTAGGTGTCTTCAAATGGTATCATCCTTCATAAAGACCCTACAACATAGGTCAGTTTAGTTACTGCGTCCATCGCACAATCCAAGAGCCATACCAATTTTAAGACAGAGAAAGGATGGGGCCCTAGAGAGGCACGTCTGTTGCCAGAACAGGTCTACAGAACACTACTGTGAACATTAATCAATTTAAACAGTAATGTCTGGTAAGTATATATGAGAGAGAAGGCTCAAGGAAGCTCAGGAAGTAGCCATCAATAAAACTAAGTAACCCTCAACTAGACATATACACACACACGGGTCACATGTGCCATTGAAAACTCAAAACTGCTTTCATGGGAAATCCCACTACAAACAACTTGCATTTATAAAGCACCTGTTCTTCGACATTAAAGAACAGGCATTTAAAAGCATCAACATTTACCCCATCAGATGCAAAAATAATCAAAAAGACTAATGCAATGTTAGCCTTTATCTCAAGGGAGCTGGAATACAATGATGTGGAAGTTGTATGAAGCTCTGGTTAGACCACATCTGGAGTACGGTGTTCAGTTTTGGGCACTGCACTTCAGAAAGGATATATTGGCCTTGGAGGAGGTGCAGCACAGATGCGCCAGAATGATATAGGGCTAAAAGGCTTATATGATGAGGACAGTAGACTGGGCTTGAGTATAGAAGATTAAGGGGTGATCTAATTGAGGTGTTTAAGATAATTAGAGGATTTGATAGGGTAGATAGAGATACAACTTCCTCTGGTTGGGGAGTCCAGAACAAGAGGACAGAATTAAGAATTCTTTATTAAGATGGAGAGTGATACAGTTAATTCAGAGACTAGGGTCCTGAACTTGGGAAAAGGTAACTTCGATGGTATGAGACGTGAATTGGCGAGAATAGACTGGCGAGTGATACTTAAAGGGTTGACGGTGGATAGTCAAATGACAAACATTTAAAGATCATATGGATGAACTTCAACAATTGTACATCCTTGTCTGGAGTAAAAATAAAACAGGGAAGGTAGCTCAACCGTGGCTAACAAGGGAAATTAAGGATAGTGTTAAATCCAAGGAAGAGACATATAAATTGGCCAGAAAAAAAAGCAAACCTGAGGACTGGGAGAATTTTGTAATACAGCAGAGGAGGACAAAGTGTTTAATTAAGAGGGGGAAAATAGAGTATGAGAGGAGGCTTGCTGGAAACATAAAAACTGACTGCAAAAGCTTCTATACATATGTGAAGAGAAAAAGATTAGTGAAAACAAACGTAGGTCCCTTGCAGTCAGATTCAGGTGAATTTATAATGGGGAACAAAGAAATGGCAGACCAATTGAACAAATACTTTGGTTCTGTTCTCACAAAGGAAGACACAAATAACCTTTTGGAAATACTAGGGGACCGAGGGTCTAGTGAGAAGGAGGGCTGAAGGATATCCTTATAAAGCGGGAAATTGTGAGGGGGAAATTGATGGGATTGAAGGCCGATAAATCCCCGGAGCCCGATAGTCTGCATCCCAGAGTACTTAAGTGGCCCTAGATATAGTGGATGCATTGGTGATCATTTTCCAACAGTCTATCGACTCGGGATCAGATCCTATGGACTGGAGGGTAGCTAATGTAACACCACTGTTTAAAAAAAGGAGGGAGAGAGAAAACGGGTAATTATAGACCGGTTATCCTGACATCAGTAGTGGGGAAAATGTTGGAATCAATTATTAAAGATGAAATAGCAGCGCATTTGGAAAGCAGTGACAGGATCAGTCCAAGTCAGCATGGATTTATGAAAGGGAAATCATGCTTGACAAATCTTCTGGGATTTTTTTGAGGATGTAACTAGTAGAGTGGACAAGGTAGAACCAGTGGATGTGGTGTATTTGGACTTTCAAAAGGCTTTTGACAAGGTCCCACACAAGAGATTGGTGTGCAAAATCAAAGCACATGGTATTCGGGGTAATGTACTGACGTGGAGAGAGAACTGGTTGGCAGACAGGAAGCAGAGAGTCGGGATAAACCGGTCCTTTTCACAATGGCAAGCAGTGGCTAGTGGAGTACCGCAGGGCTCAGTGCTGGGACCCCAGCTCTTTACAATATACATTAATGATTTGGATGAAGGAATTGAGTGTAAAATCTCCAAGTTTGCAGATGACACTAAATTGGGTGGCGGTGTAAGCTGTGAGGAGGATGCTAAGAGGCTGCAGGGTGACTTGGACAGGTTAGGTGAGTGGGCAAATGCATGGCAGATGCAGTATAATGTGGATAAATGTGAGGTTATCCCCTTTGGAGGCAATCAAAAGGCGGCAGATTATCTGAATGGTGGCAGATTAGGAAGGGGGGGGGGGGTGCAACGAGACCTGGGGGTCATGGTTCATCAGTCATTGAAAGTTGGCATGCAGGTACAGCAGGCGGTGAAGGCGGCACATGATATGTTGGCCTTCATAGCTAGGAGATTTGAGTATAGGAGCAAGGAGGTCTTACTGCAGTTGTACAGGGTCTTGGTGAGGTCTCACCTGGAATAGTGTGTTCAGTTTTGGTCTCCTAATCTGAGGAAGGACGTTCTTGCTATTGAGGGAGTGCAGCGAAGGTTCACCAGACTGATTCCAGGGATGGCTGGACTGACATATGAGGAGAGACTGGATCAACTGGGCCTTTATACACTGGAGTTTAGAAGGATGAGAGGGGATCTCATAAAAACGTATAAGATTCTGACGGGACTGGACAGTTTAGATGCGGGAAGAATGTTCTCGATGTGGGGAAAGTCCAGAACCAGGGGACACAGTCTGAGGATAAGAGGTAGGCCATTTTGGAATGAGATGAGGAGAAACTTCTTCACTCAGAGTTGTTAACCTGTGGAATTCCCTGCCGCAGAGAGTTGTTGATGCCAGCTCATTGGATATATTCAAGAGGGAGTTAGATATCGCCCTTACGCCGAAAGGGATCAAGGGGTATGGAGAGAAAGCAGGAAAGGGCTCCTGAGGGAATGATCAGCCATGATCTTATTGAATGGTGGTGCAAGCTCAAAGGGCCGAATGGCCTACTCCTATTTTCTATGTTTCTGTAACCTTAAAATGAGAGCTGGTCCATTCAGGGGTTATGTCAGAAAGCTCTTATTCACACAAAGGGCAGTGGAAATCTGGAACACGCTTCCCAAAAAGTTGTTGAGGCTGGGTCAATTTTTGTTAGGCAAGGGTATTAAGGGATTTAGGTCCAAGGCGAGTAAATGGAGTTAAGATACAGATCAGCCATGATCCAACTGAATGGCAGAACTGGCTCCAGGGGATGAATGGCCTACTCCTGTGTTACTATATAATTACCTGATAGACGGCACTGTTATAACAGCTTCACAAAGTGTCACACTTTGCCTTTTACTCAACACTTAGTATTTTATTGTAACCAAAAAGCAAAATACACCAGATGTTGAAAATCTGAAACATAAATAGGAATCATTCAGCAGTTCCAGCAGTTGATGTTTCAAATATAAACTCTTCCTCAGAACTGACAGATGAACAAATATTTAAGAACAAAGAGTAAGGGGGGGAAAAAAAGAGGCAGAAAGAGACATATAATGACCTGTAAAGTGCTACAATGGGGAAACAGGAAATGGTTAAAAGGCAGAAGGGATATCCATAGGAGACAAAAGGAGGCATAATGAGATATCAAAGAAATGAAAGACAAATACAAGACATTCAAGTGGAATGGGAAGTATGAAAAACTGGCCAAGTGGCAAAGGCTCAGTCAGCTCAGGCGTCTCGTGCAAGAAAAGGAAACGGACCACCCTGCCAGCAGTGGACTTGGGCCTGGGGGGGGGGGGGGGGGGGGGGGGAGGAGGAGGGATGGTGAGATGGTTGTGGTCCCCTCCCCCAAAACCAGCCCATTCGTCACCGCCCCCATCCTCAAAAATCCAGCATACATTCCCAGCACCTAGCAGACAGAAAATGGGAGCTATAGTGAAGAAATAAACTTATTAAAGTCACTATTAAGGCCCAAGGGCTGCAGAGTGCCTTGTAGAAAGATAGTATAATAGTGAATATGGTTTTCTTTAAACTTTGTATGCAGTTAAAGTTACTGGCCACGGTGACACTGCACAGGAGTTTTCATTTCCCCTTCAGCTTTCGGCTTATTTTCAGTTGGCTTAGTTTTCAGTTTGCCGAGTTGTTCATTTTTTAAAAAAAATTTAATTCTTTTTAAATACCTTAATCTGAACTTTTAAAGTTGATTTTGTCTTCTTTCCACCTTTCAGATATCAATGCCCCATTTTGACACTTTTCAATGCCTTTGCTGTGCCTCTACTGGTCAGCAAATTCACAGCCTGTGCTTGGCCACTGGTCCTAGTATCGCTCCGACACAAGGTTGGATGCTTTTTCCATCACCTCCTGTGCTCAGTACCATCTCCCTGCCCCCACACCTCAGAGAAAGGAGTCAAAGCACATAGATAAACCATCATCATCATCATAGGCAGTCCCTCAGAATTGAGGAAGACTTGCTTCCGCTCCTGAAATGGGCTCTTTTGGTGGCTGAACAGTCGAATACGAGAGCCACAGACTTGGTCACAGGTGGGACAGACAGTCGTTGAGGGAAGGGGGGGTGGGACTGGTTTGCCACATGCTCTTTCCGCTGCCAGCTTTGATTTCTGCATGCTCTCGGCATTGAGACTCGAAGTGCTCAGCGCCCTCCCGAATACACTCTTTCCACTTAGGGCAGTCTTTGGCCAGGGACTCCCAGGTGTCAGTGGGAATGTTGCACTGTGTCAGGGAGGCTTTGAGGGTGTCCTTGTAACGTTTCTGCTGCCCACCTTTGCCACATAAACAACCTCCTGCCGATTCACAAGTCACCGGTTCCCACCACCACCACACTTACTTAATGCTACACAAACACAATTCTGGCCCAGAAGAGACATTAGGGAGCCTGTAGGTTTCACAGATTGGAACTGCAGAGATTGGGGAAATATAAAGAAAAACAGAGCTAGAGAGCACGAGCAAGCGCATGCAGGGCAAACAGGCACGTGCAGAAAGACTGCATGGGACACAGACAGTTTAGGAAAACACGACAATCAAGACATAAAATTCTTGGGGACAGGAGTGACACAGAAACAATCGTTTAAACGATAGGGACAGACACAAAGTAACACAGATACTAGGATACAGCAGCACATATCTACAAGCATTCAACCATCAAGTTGCAGACAGAAACACAAAAGAGCAACAGAGGGAAGACAAAAAGATTAGGGAATATTTGTACATCACAAAAATAAATTTCCAAGAAAGCACCTTCAATGAATAAAAAGACCAAAAAAAAAAAATCAGGTCTGCAGAAGAGTCACCATGAGCAAAGCTACATGAGAAGATCTTGCTTACCTCTGCTCACCTTGGTCCACCATATAACCGCACTTCAGCAGAACATTACACCTCATCTCGACTCCCTGGGCTGAATCTCGACCGAGGAGGGCCTCGTAGGCTGGGAGGAGTTTCTGTCGCGAAACCCGGAAGTTCGGGTTGCCCCACATGCTGTGGAGTTTTGATGGATGAGGAGCACTCCAAAAAGGAGGCCACAGCCACAGTTAAGTCGGCTGCTGCTGCTGGTGGGACCACTAGGATTGATCGTCATCCAATCCCTGACTCCAAAAGGCCGGGGGAAGCACTTGCCTTCTTCCCCGATGCTTCGAGGTTTCCTAAGGCATGGGAAATCTGGCCGACCAGGGTAAAATCTGCTAACGTTTAAATTAGAGGCCATCAGCCTCATTAAAATATTTAATTGGCCAACCCACCTCCTGGAAGCGGGTTGGCTGCCCGCCCCTTGTCCCACCTCAGTTAATCCCAGCCGTGAGCAGGTCTGAGATTTTTAAACTTTTAACATCTCATCCAACCCCAACCCATTTGTTTTTGGGGCACACAGTTCAGCCCGCAGTGTGAAACCATTAAGAATCCAGTACTGCCAAGGCTGGGTCCATTATATTCCAGAAACCATAATGCCAATAGGCAAGCCTGAAGCTGCACATACCTCAAGGCTCTCCAGTGTCCTTATCGCAGTCTTTCCGGCATCTTTCCCGCCATCCCTCACCAAGAAAATGCTCGTTGCTCTGTCTGCTCGTCCCCCAAACAGAAACTCACATTTCTGCGCCCAACCTTCCAATGTCACATACACTATCAAAGTCAATATACTTCAAAAGTAATTCTTTGTCAAGTGCTCGGAGACTTTTCAAGATGCAAATATTTTTGATATATTATATTAAATTGTAATATCTTGCTCCCCACCATTCAAAGAGCTGAAATAGTTCCATTAAAGCAAAAAAAACCTAAATCCGGGTTCACTGTTGGTAGCATTCCAGTTCTTTAATCAATTTCAGCTGAGAATACATAAATACATAGCTCTTGCACAAATGATTCTCAACAAAAGAGAATATCCAAAGTGATTTGCATAACATTATTCCTGTCGAAGATTATACAACAACTTACATTTACATTACGATTTTAATGTGGGAAAAATGTCCCAAGGGGCTTCACAACGATATGAAACAAATTTTGACACCGAGCCACATGGAGATATGAGGACAGGTGACCAAAAGCTTGGTTAAAGATGTAGGTTTTAAGGAGTGTCTTAAAGGAGGAGAGAGGGGTAGAGAAGCTGGCAGGTTTAAGGAGGGAATTCCAGAACTTAGTGCCGAAGCAGCTGAAGTGGCACGGCTGCCAATGGTGGAGCGATGAAAATCAGGACACGCAAGAGACCAGAAATGGAGGAACAACGTAGTGACGTAAACAGGAAAGTGAGGAAAAAGTCGGGGTGAATGATGGGGAGGGGTAAGCAGTAACCGGAAAATTTTGCGGTCATCATTAACTTTGCAATTGCCTAGTGTGGAGGGAGCTGTAAAAATTACAATTAAGAACTAGACCTTTGAAAAATTAAGCTGCTTACTGCCACCGTTTTACAATTTGACTGTCAAAATAAAATTCCTAACAAAGGAAAAATTTAGTTCAGTTTTGTGAAGAAACGCAATATATATATTTCAGTTTGTGCTGAACTCTACTGGTGCTACCACCATAACAACACAGATACTATGACTCAACTTCCTGTCTACATTATAAACAACTCCACTTGACCTGACAGACACAATCAGATTTAAATGTATATGAATCACCCAGCCTCTGTTCAAAGCCAACACACATGCTCCATGGTCAGACACAAATCCTTCCAAAGATCACAAGTCAGTTAAGGTAACTCCTAAAACAGATCGCATACTGTAACATTACATTCTCCTGCCTTCCAACTTATTTTAAGCAACGAGTAATGAGGTGCAACTTGTCAATACCTAGTCCTGAATAATATATTTGAAATGCACTGAATACTATACAATAGCTAAGACTACAATAAACTCAACCACAAGTATAAAGATGTACATTTCAGATTCATATTCCAGATAAATAAATTGCTACATTGAGAATCCTAATGTATTTAATTTTAAGACCATAACCATGGCATCTAAAAATTTTAAAAGCTTAGCCGTGGCATATATAAGCAAGATGTATTAATATTGTTCTACAGGCAAAGTACTCCAGATGACTCTTCCTTTCAGAAATTCGAATTATTCTGTTGGACATAATCAAAGTTTTTTTTTATATAACCCACATCTTTCATTTTTTTTTTAAATTGGAGGCAGCATTGAAACTAATTTGAAGAAACTCCGCTATAAAGTATACATTATAATAAAAATACTTGCATTTCTAGAACATCTCAACACTTTAAAACTTCGCCAAACATTGAATGCAGAGTCTTATGCAAGCAAGTATCGAAGGAAGGCCATAGCTTTAGAAAGCAATCTTACATTTATTGTTCAAATTCTATATACAAATAGAAACATAATCAAGTATAGAAATTGGCAGTGGAATTCAAAGACTGACCATCTTCAGCAAGTGTGGAGCACAACAGTGCTAAAAATGTACGATATTTCTTCTCTCCGTAAAATGAGCAGACAAGTGGCTCACCTCCTGACCCTCCAAAGCATCTCCACCACTTGTGAGGCACAAATCCAGAGTGATGAAGAAATACTCCCACTTGCTTGGATGGGTGCAGCTGTAATAATACTCAAGAAGCTCGACACCATACACAACAAGACAATCTGCTTGATCGGCACCTCATCTACTGCCCTAACATCCACCTCCTCCACCAGTGTATCGTTTCAACAGGATGTACTGCAGCAACTCACCAAGGCTTCTTCAGCAGTGCCTACTAAACTTAAAACCTCCACCACCTGCAACAAACAAGGGCAGCCAGCATATGGGAATAGTATCACCTCCAAGTTCTCCTGCAAATCACACATCATCCTGACTTAGACATACATCGCGATCATTCATCGCAACTAGGTCGAAATCTTGGGAACTCCATACCCAACAGCATTGTGGGAGTATCTTCACCACATGGACAGCAGTGCTTCAAGTAGGCAGCACACCACCACCTTCTCAACGGCAACTAGGGATAGGCAATAAATACTGGCCTTGCCAGTGACGTCCACATTCAGAGGATGATTTTTTGAATAAAAATGTTAATCTGCAATGTTGAGCCATACAGTCCAAAATAATCCCAGGTTCAATATTGGTTTACTTAAGAACACAGGAAAGAACATGACCAGAAAAAACCTGGCAATCCATCTGGCCAGCCCAAAAACTAATACCTCTCAAATTGCTCATTCGCTAAACATCTATCCAATTTTCCCATTAAATTTTCCACGCCGTCTGCCACCACTGGGGCAGTCCATTCCACATGTTCAGCACCTTCTGCACAAAATAGTGATATCTGAACCATCAATACACCACCTTTCCTTCTTAGCTTCAGCCCATGCCACAGTGTAAAGTTTGTGGCAATCGCCAACATAGTACCAGACTTAAATTTATCTATATTACCTTAATCATCTTGAATAATCTCTGCCCTGAGCATTTTGTTCTCAAAACAAAATCAGGCTCCTGAACCTCAACTCATAACTCAGATGTCTCAAGTCACATATCAGTTTGGTAGGTCTTTTTCCACACTTCTTCCATTGGGCCCAGCAATGATCCCTGTGGCACCTTGTCTCGGAGCGGCTGCAGAAAATTCTGAGGGGGGAGGGTGAACAGCCAGAGGTTGTGGTCCATATCGGTATCAACGACATAGATAAAAAGAGGGACGAGGTCCTGAAGATTGTAGGGAACTAGGAAAGAAATTTAAAAAACAGGACCTCAAAAGGTAGTAATCTCCAGATTACTCCCGGTGCCACGCGCGAGTGAGTATAGAAATAGGAGGATAGAGCAGATGAATGAGTGGTTGGAGAGATGGTGCAGGAGGGAGAGCTTCAGATTCCTGGGGCATTGGGATCGGTTCTGGGGGGAGGTGGGACCTGTACAGGCCGGATGGGTTGCAACTCAACAGGACCCACCAATATCATTGCGGGGAGGTATACAAGTGCAGTTGGGAAGGGTTTAAACTAATTTGGCAAGGGAATGGGCACCAGGAGGTAGCATTATAAAGGGGAAATAAAATGCTCAAAAGATTAGAGGTAGAGATCTGAACGGAATATATGGAATTAAGAACAGTAAAGTAAACGGGATATATGAAAATGTATAAGCCATGGAAGAATAGCTGGGAGAATGTCAGATTGCAAATAGTGCAACATCAGCTTAGCTAACAGTCTGTCTCAAGGTTTCAAGTCACTAATCCTGCCAATAATATATAATTGTAACATGAAATACATCTGCAGAATTGCAAGGTCTCAGTAAATAGTCACACCATTAGATTGAAACATTTGGAGGCAATACTTGAGCTTTCAAGAAGAACATCTCATATAGATTGACTAATGAGTGGCTGAGTTAGACTGTCAATCCATTTGTATTTTGTTATCTGATTTCAAAACTGTATAACTGTTAACGCTTTACGATGTAACTTCACCTATCCGTAGGGAGTGTGTACGCTCTATCCAGAGAGTATATCTTCTGTCTGATAGGTCTTACTGGCCGGTAATAAAGACTGCTTTGTTCAAAGCACAAGAGGTATTCGACTCAGTAATTTTACTGAACCAGATTGAAGTAAAAGAATCCAGGAATTAACATTTGGTGTCAGAAGTGGGATCTCAACGGACGACTGCCGAAAACTTGCGAATTAAGAGCCAGACTAGCCTTGGACGAGACGAGGGGAAAATGGCCACTGGAGTGAGTATGATTTCAATACTGCTCCAGTTTCCCCCGGTTTCAAAAATCTGAGGAAAGTTTAGCCACTCGCTGGTTCTCAGGTAGTGTCTGAACGAGATCCAGGACAATCTGGTGAATACCTTTCAAACTTAGAATAGGGATAGAGATAGGGAAATTGTGCGATGACGCAAACCAAGCGGCGACTTGGAAAGGGAAAGATAGTTAGAGCTAGATAGGGATAGATGATCAATCATGGATCCAAAAAAAATTAATAGGAAAGAAAAGAGACTCTTGTGAATGTCTGTTTAAATGAGAAATGCTTCTGTGACTTTTACTGTAAAAAAAAAGCCGGGGAGTTGTGGTTTGTTTTATCTCAAACAGAATGAAAGTTTGTTTTAACCCTTCGTAGTGTTGTCCTGTATGTGGGAAGTTTAAGAGTGTGAACCTTATTGAATTACGTATATTCGGATGATAAGTTGCGGAGCCAGGAAATGCCCAAAGGATAGATTTGTTAAAAAGAGAAAAAATTACATGGTCCCGGTGGTTAAAAAAAAAGAAAAACTTGTTGAAAGAAAACATTCAGAGAAGGCACAGCAAAACAACTGAGATGGATTTAAAAGGATTTAAAAAAAAATTATATTAAATAACACGACCTTGAGGCTGGAACAATTGAGATAACGAAAAGCAGTCCACAGCCTACGTGCCAGACTTCTCTCTAGTTATAAAAAAAAAGTAACGTACTAAATAGGTGCCGAAAGAAAAAGATGTTCTGAGATTTTAAATTATGAAAAATATAAAATCACTCCTGTCCAGTTGGCAGAAAAACTCCATTAAATTAGGGCTTTCATTGACTGATTGAATTTAAACTGCGCAGTGACGCGAAAGGATAGGGAAATTTGGAGACTAAAAGAAATTAATTGAGGCTCATAAGAAATCAAAATTAGAAAATTAGGCTCACAGGGAATAAAATGGGGATTTAAATAGAGGATAGGTGTTCAACTCAGGTACGACGAAGGGACCTTGAATATCACTTGGCCCGTCTAGGCTCTGATTGAATTTAAAAAAAAAACCCTGCAGCAACTCGGAAGGTAGGGCCGACGCGAACGCGCGGCCGAGAGAGAGAAGGGCCGAAGCGAACGCGCAGCGACGTAAACGCGCAGTGAAGCGAACGCGCAGTGACGTCAACGCGCAGTGACGTAGACGCGCGGTGACGTAAACGCGCAGTGACGCCGACGCGTAGTGACGCAGAGGCGCAGCAACGCGAATCGCGAAAGTCAGTGCTAATGGCAGTAAGTCTGTAAGTCTTAAGGTGTTTAGAGTTTTAAGTTTAGTATTAAGATCGCACGGCTATGCGGACCGTGCGGTGATGCGGGTAATTTTGTAGATCGTGCGGCTATGCGGACCGTGCGGTGATGCGGGTACGTGTTAGAAGTCTTTGTCTATTTTGTAGATCGCGCGGCTATGCGGACCGTGCGGCGATGCGGGTAAAGTAAAGTTAAAGTATCTTAACTCGCGCGGCGACGCGAGCCACGGGTCGACGCGGATTGCGCGGCGGCGTGAACTGCGAGGCAACGCGGATTGCGAGGCGACGTGAGCTGCGGGGCAACGCGGATTGCAAGGCGACGTGAACTGCGAGGCGACGTGGTAGTTTAGTATTAAGATCGTGCGGCGACGCGGACCGTGCGGTGATGCGGGTAAGTGTTAGATTTGGAGTTAGTTAAAGTCCGTGTTAGTTCTGTAAAGTCTGTGTCTATTTGTAAGTTTGTTTAAATTGCACGACGACACGAACGCGTAGCGACACAGTAATACGAGGGGCAGTGTGAAAATGGGAAATCAGTTAGATAAAACCACGGATGCGGATAGTCCGCTACAAAAGTTATGTGAGGAATTCCCTGAAAGAGCTGAAGACTTTAGAAAATTATCAGGAGCCCTGAACAAATTATTAGGGGATGACCAGTGGCCTCTAAGTGACACTAGAAGCGTAGAGGTAAAAAAAAAAGCACAGGGATTAATTTGGAGAAGGGGACGAGGAAAAGGGGATAAAAAAATTTAATTGCAACCTGGCGACATTATTGTCAGAAATTAAAAGATGCATCACTTCTATCGAGTTGGCAAACAAATGCTATTAAATTAGGACTTGCATTGACAGAGGGAACACATGTTAAAACTGTAGACGTCTTTAAAAAAAAAAAGAATGAATGTGCGCACGAGAAACTTGCTAAGAGATCCTCTGGGACCTCTGAGAAAGGTATTGATCAACTACAAGTTAAAATGGCTGGCTTTGTGTTAACCGAGGCTGATGATGAAATTGATGAGTGGCCACTGACTCAGCGCCCAACGGCGCCTCCCGCACCCCCTGGCCTCTTGCTCCAGTCCTCTTCCCAACACCCTCCACCTAACACTCCAGTAAAAAAGAGTTAGGAACAACCACATATCACCAAAGCAACAAACCCAAACTGACTCCTCATCCTCTGATAGCGATTCGGATCCCCAGTTTACAAGCAATACAGCCGAAAGGACCAGATCTCACACTCGAAAGGGCAGAACTATATCTCAACATCACAAACAGTCCCGTAAATCTTCTAGTCAACCTACCAGTCCAAGTTGTGAAAGACATAGCAAACACCCCCGCCGATCGAGACACAGAACTGTCAAGCAGTCAGACAGCTCTGAAACATCCTCCGGCCTAGAAATGATTTCCAAGATCCCAAAGTCCCGACACCAATTCCCTGTCAGACCAATGCCAAACTCTGATGCACAACAAGCTGCAGACCACCTCTCTGTAGATGTCTGTGATCTTCAAACAACTATTTGATTGCTCACGCTATCCGGACAGATGGAAAGGGCAGTTAGATATTATTGGCAGAAAAAGAAAGGGGAGGGGGGAGGTGCGCCCCCAACCCGGGTCAAAACTGAATACGTGACTAGAAAGGAAGAGCCATCTCGGGAGGAAGGATCAATAGAACCGCAGTGTTGCATACAGGATTGGATGGATAAGCAAGGATACGGTTATACTAAACAACCAAACGGCCCGAGCCCTGCTAATAAACCTCCCTATTGTCCCCGGCATGGTATGGGAAGAGGCCGGGACTGGGTAAGAGGAATTGACTGTTTTAATTGTGGGCAGGAAGGACATTGGAATAAAAATTGCCCCTACCGTCAGCATGGAAAAGGAAGAGGAGGAAGAGGAGGGGGGCAAGGGGGGAGAGGAAGATCTTACACTAACTTCTCCCAGAACAACCCCTTTGGTCAATTGTCCCCCGATTGACTACGCAGCTTGATTGTGCAGGGATCCTCCCCGGACGACGAACCCATTCTGAATGAGTGGCAACCCTTTTTGATAGATACGGGAGCCTTCATGTCTTCTGTACAATCAAAGCTTAAACTCCCTGCTTCTACTGAAACACAGGAACTTTCAGGATTCCTGGGACAAATCTCGACATTCCCAGTGTCAGAACCGGTTAAAATGGGTTACCAGGAAGAATCGGTGGAACATCGAGTTGTTATCACAACCAATCTGGACTGTAACTTGATGGCTAGAGACCTCCTTTGCAAATTCCAGTTGCATTTGGAGTGTGGAGATAATGGGATTATTGTAAAACAGGAAACCCTTAAGCGGCAGTATTATACCACTAGAACCCCTCAGTGGTGGTCTCTGGACCTGCCGCAGGCACCCTGTCACGTGACCCTAGCATACGATCCCAGTGGAAAGAATCAGGACCTGCAGAACTTTTATCAGGATCACGAAGGGGAAGTGAAGGGAATTTTATTAAGGGCTAGAGTGACTGGACTGGAAAGAGAGGCAGATTTTGTGGAAGTGGATAAGAATCTGTGGAAACAGCCCCTAACAATGGCACCGCATATTGCTCGTGAAGTATTAGCCCCTCACCATGCTAAGGATTTGGGAGTTATGGTACGCAAGGCCATAGATGAGGCTGACCCTACCAGCCGGGATGTGCAAATAAATCATGGCCGAACAGTCCAATTTAATGGGGACCCCGAGAAAGTATTAACAACTCTATGGCATCATACTGGCTTGGACATACCTGACTATGTGGATCCTCATGTGTGGGCAGAGGACCCCTCCGAAGTGGGTTATACTCCCATTAATTGAGATCCCAGTGCAGGGCAATGTGGACTGGCCCTCTATCCGACAGAACCCACTGAAATCACAGGCAATCCTAAACTGACTTTTCGGCACTGTACTGCAATTAATCCGGCCTGTTTTCTTACTGAGCCACCCCAAGATGAGGAAGAACCCAGTCATGATTGTTTATCTTTAATTTAAGAGGCCACATCAGTCAGGGAAGATTTAGTTGATGTACCAATGGAAGATCCAGACTGTATTCTTACTGAGCCAACCAAGATGAGGAAGAACCCAGTCATGATTGTTTATGTTTGTTCACGGAAGTACTTCTATTAATCCAGAAGATACACGAATCTCAGGATACGCCATAGTAAACCAGGAGAATCAGGTCTTGGAATCTGCTGCTTTGAAACCGCCTATTCTGCTCAACAAGCTCAACAATTCGCCCTCACCCAAGCCTGTATCTTGGCCAAAGATCTCAAAGTCAATATCTATACCGACTCTAGGTATGCCTTTGGGGTGGCGCATGATTTCGGACAATTATGGAAAAATAGGGGATTCCTAACCTCACAGGGGAATGAGATATCTCATAAACAGTTAGTATCTGATTTGTTGCAAGCCCTCATGTTCCCCAAACGCATTGCCATTGTACCAAGAGGCCAAACAGGCCTCTCGTGACCAACAGATGGTAGTGCCCAAAATTATGAGTCAGATTAAAAATCCTGCAAAGGATAAGTTAGCCTCGGAAAAACCAATGCCAACCATCCAAGATGTTATAAAAGCACAGGGGGACGCTCCTGAAAAAGATAAACTGTTGTGGAAATATTATGCATGTACTTATGACAATGTTTCTAAACTCTGGACCACTCCCGCGGAACAGACTTGCATGTCTGACGAGTTGGTTTCATGGGTTATAGAATGTCTGCATTTTGCTACTCATTGTGGAGCAAGGGCAACAAGTGATACGCTTTTGGCTACTTGGTGGCACCCTAAACTCCAGGCGCTCACCCAGAACATCAGTAGTCGTTGCCTAGTTGGCCAGCAACATAATCCAGGGAAGGGAGTCCCCTGTGATTGGGGTAAAACGCCCCTACCCGAAGGTCCCTTTGAGATATTTTAGTTGGACTACATTGAGTTGCAAAAAGTTCAGTGTTACAGATATGTGTTAGTAATAGTAGATGTGTTTAGCAGATGGATTGAAGCCTACCCTAACCTGGACAATAAGACTCAGACTGTTGTTAAGGTGTTAATGAGGGAAATTGTTCCTAGATATGAGATCTCAGCTAGACTGATGACCACCTATGTTCTTTCTCTGACTCAGGCTCTGCGACTAGTTCACAACCAGGTTCAAGATGCTTACCCGAATAGTCCCTCGTGGCACCAGGGAAGTATGGATTCGGAAGGGATTAGAGCCACAATAGGAGGGGCCTTTTTTAGGTGTCACTCACTACCCCTACTGCAGCCAAGGTTGAGGGGAAAAGTGCCTGGGTTCACCTGCACCACTGCAAGCTCATCACCATTTAAACAAATTTTGCTGGTTAGTCTAATTCCTGTTTCTGTTCCAGATCTCCTCCTCCCTATAGCTGAACAATGCAGTTGAAGGAGGATCAGTTTGAACTCTTACCTGTCAGACAGCCAAATACACTGACGGAAACCTGAAGGGAAACGTGAAAACAGAACTCTTTTTATCAGCTAAATAATTGGACTATTTATAAGATGAGACTGTGTCTGTATGCTACTGTCTGCATAATAGTGTTGATATATGACAGTTTTGGTGCACGGGAAGGAAGACAAAGGCGAGAGCTCCATGTAAACACCTTTTTGTTTATGTCTTACGTTTATGCGGAAAAAGGGCACTTCACTAGATGCTGGGTGTGTTCACATATCCCTATACATTCCAAAGGGGGAATTCCTTTGCGCACCGTTCCCCTGACCCTAACTGAGACTGTTAGATGGATTCAAAGAAACGATATTGGAACAGGTAGCTAACCGCACTGCTGAGGCTCTGGAGGGCATCACAGCTGAAATGGTAGCGATAAGGACCGTAGCATTACAAAACCGAATGGCCCTCGATTACCTGTTAGCTGAGAAAGGGGGAACGTGTGCCCTGATAGGATCTGAATGTTGCACTTACATTCCTGATAGTTCAGAAAACATAACCCACCTTGCCGATCACATAAGGAGGGAGGTGAAAAAGTTATCCACACCAGCAAAAGAACTTAGCAGGTTTGATTGGTTTCTGGGTGGATCTTGGAGATCCTATCTAATACATGGCGCAATTGTTCTCATCATAATAATTACCTGCTGTTTGATTGTTGGTTGCCTTAACCTCTGCTGTAAAGCAATGACAAGGTTAGCAGACCCTCTTGTGGTCAAGGGTTCCCGGGTTATGATCCAACAAACTAGAGAACTACTCAACAATGCAATACTCATAGAATGATCCTAAATGTTATCATAGAATGATAAAAGGGGGGATGTGGATATCTGAACGGAATATATGGAATTAAGAACAGTAAAGTAAACGGGATATATGAAAATGTATAAGCCATGGAAGAATAGCTGGGAGAATGTCAGATTGCAAATAGTGCAACATCAGCTTAGCTAACAGTCTGTCTCAAGGTTTCAAGTCACTAATCCTGCCAATAATATATAATTGTAACATGAAATACATCTGCAGAATTGCAAGGTCTCAGTAAATAGTCACACCATTAGATTGAAACATTTGGAGGCAATACTTGAGCTTTCAAGAAGAACATCTCATATAGATTGACTAATGAGTGGCTGAGTTAGACTGTCAATCCATTTGTATTTTGTTATCTGATTTCAAAACTGTATAACTGTTAACGCTTTACGATGTAACTTCACCTATCCGTAGGGAGTGTGTACGCTCTATCCAGAGAGTATATCTTCTGTCTGATAGGTCTTACTGGCCGGTAATAAAGACTGCTTTGTTCAAAGCACAAGAGGTATTCGACTCAGTAATTTTACTGAACCAGATTGAAGTAAAAGAATCCAGGAATTAACAGGAGAGATGGTGCAGGAGGGAGAGCTTCAGATTCCTGGGGCATTGGGATCGGTTCTGGGGGGAGGTGGGACCTGTACAGGCCGGATGGGTTGCAACTCAACAGGACCCACCAATATCATTGCGGGGAGGTATACAAGTGCAGTTGGGAAGGGTTTAAACTAATTTGGCAAGGGAATGGGCACCAGGAGGTAGCATTATAAAGGGGAAATAAAATGCTCAAAAGATTGGGAGAGGTAGAGAGCACTAAAGAAATAGTAAGGAATTAGGTGGGGTCAAACTAAGAGAATACAGGATGGTCTAAGATGCGTTTACAGCGCATGTATATAAGAACATAAGAAATAGGAGCAGCAGAAAGCCATACAATCATGGCTGATCCAATCATGGACTCAGGTCCACTTCCCCGCCAGCTCTCCATTACCAATTATTCCCTTATCGTTTAAGAAACTGTCTATTTCTGTCTTAAATTTATTCAATACCCCAGCTTCCACAGCTCTGAGGCAGCGAATTCCACAGATCCACAACCCTCAGAAGAAATTTCTCCTCATCTCAGTTTTCTGAGATATTCTAAGATTATACCCTCTAGTTCTAGTCTCCCCTATCAGTGGAAACATCCTCTCTGCATCCACCTTGTCAGGCCCCCTCATAATCTTATACATTTCAATATCACCTCTCATTCTTCTGAATTCCAATGAGTAGAGGCCCAACCTACTCAACCTTTCCTCATAAGTCAACCCCCTCATCTCGGCAATCAACCTTGTGAACCTTCTCTGAACTGCCTCCAAAGCAAGTATATAAATATGAAAACCAAAACTGCATGCAGTATTCTAGGTCTGGGCTCACAAATACCCTGTACAACTGTAGCAAGACTCCATCCCCTTTGCAATAAAGGCCAAGATTCCATTGGCCTTCCTGATCACTTGCTGTACCTGCATATTAATCTTTTGTGTTTCATGCACAAGTACCCCCAGGTCCCACTGTACTGCAGCACTTTGCAATCTTTCTCCATTTAAAAAGTAACTTGCTCTTTGACTTTTTTTCTGCCAAAGTGCATGACCTCACGTTTTCCAACATTATACTCCATCTGTCAAATTTTTGCCCATTCACTTAGCCTGTCTATGTCCTTTTGCAGATTTTGTGTGTCCTCCTCACACATTGCTTTTCCTCCCATCTTTGTATCGTCGGCAAATTTGGATATGTTACACTCAGTCTCTTCCTCCAAGTCGTTAATATAGATTGTAAATAGTTGGGATCCCAGCACCGATCCCTGCGGCACCCCACTGGTTACTGATTGCCAACCTGGGAATGAGCCATTTATCCCTACTCTCTGTTTTCTGTTAGTTAGCCAATCCTCTATCCATGCTAATATATTATCCCCAACCCAGTGATCTTTTATCTTGTGCAGTAAACTTTTATGTGGCACTTTGTCAAATGCCTTCTGGAAGTCCAAATACACTACACTCATAGAAAGGAGAATAGTAAAAGTGGAGGGCAGAGAAACCCAAGGCAAAAATCAAAAAGGGCCACATTACAGCAAAATTCTAAAGGGACAAAGAGCGCTAAAAAGACAAGCCTGAAGGCCCTGTGTCTCAATGCGAAGAGTATGCGTAATAAGGTGGATGAATTAACTGCGCAGGCAGCCATTAACATTTATGATATAATTGGGATTACGAAGACATGGCTCCAGGGTGACCAAGGCTGGGAACTCAACATCCAGGGGTATTCAACATTCAGGAAGGATAGATGGAAAGGAAAAGGAGGTGGAGTAGTGTTGCTGGTTAAAGAGGAAATTAACACAATAGTAAGAAAGGACATTAGCTTGGATGATGTGGAATCTGTATGGGTAGAGCTGCGGAATACCAAAGGTCAGAAAACGCTAGTGGGAGTTGTGTACAGACCACCAAACAGTAGTAGCGAGGTTGGGGATGACATCAAACAAGAAATTAGGGATGCATGCAATAAAGGTACAGCAGTTATCATGGGTGACTTTAATCTACATATAGATTGGACTAACCAAGCTGGTAGCAATGCAGTGGAGGAGGATTTCCTGGAGTGTATTAGGGATGGCTTTCTAGACCAATATGTCAAGGAACCAACTAGAGGAGCTGGCCATCCTAGACTGGGTGTTGTGTAATGAGAGAGGACTAATTAGCAATCTTGTTGTGCAAGGACCCCTGGGGAAAAGCGACCATAATATGATAGAATTCTTTATTAAGATGAAGAGTGACAGTGTTAATTCAGAGACTAGGGTCCTGAACTTAAGGAAAAGTAACTTTGATGGTATGAGACGTGAACTGGCTAGGATATACTGGCAATGATACTTAAAGGGATGACAGTGGATAGGCAATGACAGACATTCATAGATGACATGGATGAACTTCAACAATTGTACATCAGGAAACAATTGTAAAAATAAAACAGGGTAGCTCAACCATGTCTAACAAGGCAAATTAGGGAGTGTTAAATCCAAGGAAGAGGCATACAAATTGGCCAGAAAAAGCAGCAAACCCGAGGAGTGGGAGAAATTTAGAATTCAGCAGTGTAGGACAAAGGGTCTAATTAGGAGGGGGAAGAGAGTATGAGTGGAAGCTTGCAGGGAACATAACAACTGACTGCAAAAGCTTCGATAGATATGTGAAGAGAAAAAGATTAGTGAAGACCAACGTAGGTCCTTTGCAGTCAGAATCAGGTGAATTTATAATGGGGAACAAAGAAAGGGCAGACCAACTGAACAAATACTTTGGATCTATCTTCACCAAGGAAGACACAATAACCTTCCAGAAATAAGAGGGGTTCGAGGGTCTAGCGAAAAGGAGAAACTGAAGGAAATCCTTATTAGTCAGGAAATTGTGTTAGGGAAATTGATGGGATTGAAGGCCAATAAATCCCCAGGGCCTGATAGTCTCCATCCCAGATTACTTGAGGAAGTGGGCCTAGAAATAGTGGATGCATTGGTGATCATTTCCCAACATTCTATTGACTCTGGATTAGTGGGTAGCTAATGTAACACCACTGTTTAAAAAAGGAGAGAGAGAGAGAGAAAACAGGGAATTATAGATCGGTTAGCCTGACATCAGTGGTGGGGAATATGTTGGAATCAATTATTAAAGATGAAATAGCAGCGCATTTGGAAAGCAGTGACAGGATCGGTCCAAGTCAGCATGGATTTATGAAAGGGAAATCATGCTTGACAAATCTTCAAGCATTTTTTGAGGATGCAACTAGTAGAGTGGTCAACGGAGAACCAGTGGATGTGGTGTATTTGGACTTTCAAAAGGCTTCTGACAAGGTTCCACACAAGAGATTAGTGTGCAAAATTAAAGCACATGGTATTGCGGGTAATGTATTGACGTGGATAGAGAACTGGTTGGCAGACAGGAAGCAGAGAGTCGGAATAAACGGGTCCTTTTCAGAATGGCAGGCAGTGACCATTGGGGTGCCGCGGGGTTCAGTGCTGGGAACCCAGCTATTTACAATATACATCAATGATTTAGATGAAGGAATTGAATGTAATTTCTCCAAGTTTGCAGATGACACTAAGCTGGGTGGTGGTGTCAGCTGTGAGGAGGATGCCAAGAGGCTGCAGAGTGACTTGGACAGGTTAGGTGAGTGGGCAAATGCATGGCAGATGCAGTATAATGTGGATAAATGTGAGGTTATCCACTTTGGTGGCAAAAACAGGAAAACAGAATATCTGAATAGTGACAGATTAGGAAAAGGGGAGGTGCAACAGGACTTGGGTGTCATTGAAGTTTGGCATGCAGGTACAGCAGGCGGTGAAGGCGGCAAATGGCATGTTGGCCTTCATAGCTAGAGGATGAGTATTGGAGCAGGGAGGTCTTACTGCAGTTGTACAGAGCCTTGGTGAGGCCACACCTGGAATATTGTGTTGAGTCTTGGTCTCCTAATCTGAGGAAGGACGTTCTGACTATAGAGCGAGTACTGTGAAGGTTCACCAGATTGATTCCCGGGATGGCAGGACTGACATACAACGAGAGACTAGATCAACTGGGCTTGTATCCACTGGAGTTAAGAAGAATGAGGGGATCTCACAGAAACGTATAAAATTTTGACAGGATTGGACAGCTTAGAGGCAGGAAGAATGTTCCCGTTGCTGGGGAGTTCCAGAACCAAGGGTCACAGTCTAAGAATAAGGGGTAAGCCAGTTAGGACCGAGATGAGGAGAAACTTCTTCACTCAGAGTGGTTAACCTGTGGAATTCTCTACCACAGAAAGTTATTGAGGCCAGTTCATTAGATATATTCAAAAGGGAGCTGGATATGGCCCTTACAGCCAAAGGGATCAAAGGATATGGAGAGAAAGCAGGAAAGGGGTACTGAGGTTGAATGATCAGCCATGATCTTATTGAATGGCGGTGCAGGCTCGAAGGACCGAATGGCCTGCTCCTGCACCTAATTTCTATGTTTCTATCCACCCTGCTCGTGACATCCTCAAAGAATTCTAGCAAATTTGTCAAACATGACTTCCCCTTCATAAATCCATGCTGACTATGAACGCACAAAGCATAGTAAACAAGGTAAGTGAGCTGCAGGCACAAATAACTACATGGGAATATGATGTTGTGGCAATAGCCGATACCTGACTCAAAAAAAGGTAGGGTTGGGTATTAAATATTCCTGGTTATAAGGTGTTCAGGGAAGATTGGAAAGAAAATATAGGAGGTGTTGTTGTAGTATTGGTTAAGGAGAATGTTACAGTGTTGGAGAGGAAGGATTTCCTGGAGGGATCAAGGACAGAATCTAAATGGCTAGAGTTAAGAAATATTAGAGGTGCCATTACAATACTAGGTGTATTCTTTAGACCAACAAATAGTGGCAAAGATATGGAGGAGTAATTTTGCAGAGAAATTACAGAGAGGAGCAAGAACTAAAAGAGCAGTAATAATGGGAGACTTCAACTATCCTAATATAGACTAGGATCGTAATAGTGTTAAGGGCAGAGAAGGGGATGAATTTCTTGATCAGTATGTTTCCGGCCAGACAAGGGAGGAGACATTGCTGGATCTGGTTCTGGGAAATGAGGTAGGTCAAGTGGAGCAAGCGTCAGTAGGTGAACATTTAGGGAACAGTGATCATAGTATCATAAGGTTCAGATTAGCTGTGGAAAAGGACAGGGAGCAATCTAGAGTAAAAATGTTCAACTGGGGGAAGGCCAATTTCAGTGGGATAAGAATGGATCTGGCCCAAGTAAGCTGGAATCAAAGATTGGCAGGCAAAACTGTAATGGAACAATGGGCTACCTTTAAAGAAGAAATAGTTCAGGCACAGTTGAGGTACATTCCCATTAGGGGGAAAGGCAGGGCAACTAAAGTCAGGGCTCCTTGGATAACAAAACAGATACAGAATATGATAAAGCAGAAAAAGAGCACATATGACAGATGTCAGGTTGTAAATGAGAATGTGTAAAGAAGCGTTGCAAATGTGATAGATGGATAGAGAATGTGGCAAAAGGATGGAGATAGGGAATCATGGGAAAATAGCTAAAGAAATGTCAAGATGCAGACAACTGCAGAATTGACAGAAGAAAAAGGGGTTACCATGAGTTGAGGTTGAGGTTAAACACGGGTCATGAGAAAGACGCAAGGCGGCACAAAGAAAGAAAGCAATCCTAGATAGGAGGGGAAAAAGTAATGGCTTTTACTGATGAGGAAGGGAAACTAATTGTGTTCTTTACTGATAAGGGAAGACAGTGTAGCGAAGCTATAACTAACCTGACCCTGACACAAGCCCTAATTGGGAGACTTTCTTGCCTGTCATTGGACATACTCGGGGGGGGGGGGGGGGGGGGGGGGGAGAAAGGCAGAAAGGGATTGGATAGACCAAGTGCTAATCAAATGTGTTCTGTTTTGAAAATGTATAACGGTTGTTGTTTCGCGCTGAAAAGGGGCTTGTCCAGTGGAAGGTAAACAGGCTCTGATTGAGTGTGTTCCTTTGTCCTGACAAGTCCCGGCCGGAGAATCTTCAATAAAGGTCTTTTACAGAAAAGGCAAGGTGGTGTTCGCGTCAGTGTATTCGCTGAAACAGATTGAGGGAAAAAGAATCCGTATTAACATAAATACATCTGAGAATCAGGCTTTCTATAAAGGTCAGAGGAGAAGTGAAAAAGAAAATAAGATGGGCAAAGCGAGGGTATGAGAATAGAATGGCAACCAACATAAAAGGGTCGAAGATGCAAAAAGCATACCTAAAATGGTGGGCAACCAAGGGTCTAATGAGGGTGAGGAACATAATGTAATTAATATAAGTAGAGAAAAAGTACTAGAGAAACTAATGGGACTAAAACCTGACAAATCCCTGGACCTGACAGCCTACATCCTAGGGTTCTAAAAGAGGTGGCTGCAGAGATAGTGGATGCATTGGTTTTGATCTTTCAAAATTCCCTAGATTCTAGAACGGTCCCAGCGGATTGGAATGTAGCAAATGTAACACCGCTATTCAAGAAAGGAGGGAGCGAGAAAACAGGGAACTACAGGCCAGTTAGCCTGACCTCAGTTGTCGGGAAAAAGCTGGAATCCATTGTTAAGGAAGTGGTATCAAGGCACTTAGAAAATCGTAGCACGATTAGCCAGAGTCAGCATGGCTTTATGAAAGGGAAATCATGTTTGACAGATTTGCTGGAGTTCTTTGAAGATGTAACTAGCAGGATAGATAAAGGGGAGCCAGTGGGTGTAGTATATTTGGATTTCCAAAGGGCATTCGATAAGGTGCCACATAAAAGATTACACAAGATAAGGGTTCATGGAATTGGAGGTAATGTCATAGCATGGACAGAGGATCGAGGATTGTACATTAAAACTTCCCAAGCCATCACCATTTAAATTATACTTTGTCCTTATGTTTTTCTTACCAAAGTGGATAACTTCACATTTATCCACGTTATACTGCATCTGCCATGTGTTTGCCCACTCACTCAACCTATCTAAATAGCCTTGCAGCGTCTTTGCATCCGCCTCACAACCCCACTTGGAAATATTACATTTGGTTCCCTCATCCAAATCATATATATATATATATATATCTTGGGAATAGCTGGGTCCCAAGCACTGATCGCTGTGGTACCCCACTAGTCACTGCCCGCCACCCTGAAAAAGACCCGTAATCCAAAAGTCTTCTATAGACATATAAATAGTAAAAGGGTAGTAAGTGAAGGGGTGGGGCCAATTAGAGACCAAAAAGGAGACCTATGCATGGAGACAAAGGGTATGGCTGAGGTACTAAACGAGTACTTTGCATCTGTCTTCACCAAGGAAGAAGATGCTGACCTAGACATAGTGAAGGAAGAGGTAGTGGAGACACTTGATAGGATAAAAATTGATCGAGCTATTAGAAAGGCTGGCTGTACTTAAAGTAGATAAATCACCAGGAGCGGATGGGATGTATCCTAGGATGCTGAGGGAATGGAGGACGGAAATCAGAGGTACTGGTCATAATATACAAATCCTCCTTAAAAAGGGGGGTGGTACCAAGGACTGGAGAATTATAAATGTTACACCATTGTTCAAAAAAGGGTGTAAAGATAAACCCAGCAACTACAGTCAGTTTAACATCGGTAGTGGGGAAGCTTTTAGAAACAGTAATCTGGGACAAAATTGTCACTTGGCTAGGTGTGGATTAATTAAGGAAACATAGAAACATAGAAAATAGCAGTAAGTAGGCCATTCAGCCCTTCAAGTCTGTACCGCCATTCAATATCATGGCAGCACCATATTCCCGCTTTTCCCCCCATACCCCTTGATGCCTTTTGTTTTCCCTCTTAAATATAGTCAGTGACTTGACCTCCACTGATCCCTGTGGTACCCCACTAGTCACTGCCCACCACCCTGAAAAAGACCCGTTTATTCCTACTCTCCATTCCCTGTCATTAACCAATTTTCAATCCATGCCAATACATTACCCCCAAACCTATGTGTTTTAATTTTGCACACTCATCTCTTGTGAGACTTTATCAAGGGCCTTCTGAAAATCCAAATATACTACATCCACTGGTTCTCCCTTATCTCTTCTATCACTTACATCCAGCACGGATTTGTTCAAGGCAAATTAACCAAATTGATCGAGCTTTTTTGATAAGGTAACAAAGAGGGATGATGAGGGTAATGTGGTTGACGTAATGTACATGGATTTACAAAAGGTATTCGACAAAGTGCCACATAATAGGCTTGCCAGCAAAGTTGAAGCCCATGGAATCAAATCATCATAGAAACATAGAAAATAGGTGCAGGAGTAGACCATTCAGCCCTTCTAGCCTGCACCGCCATTCAATGAGTTCATGGCTGAACATGCAACTTCAGTACCCCCTTCCTGCTTTCTCGCCACACCCCTTGATCCCCATAGAAATATGCAGTCCCTCGGAATCGAGGAAGACTTGCTTCCACTCCTGAAGCGAGTCCTTAGGTGGGTGAACAGTCCAATACGAGAACCACAGTCCCTGTCACAGGTGGGACAGTCATTGAGGGAAGGGATGGGTGGGACAGGTTTGCCACACGCTCTTTCCGCTGCCTGCGCTTGATTTTTGCATGCTCTCGGCGATGAGACTCTAGGTGCTCAGCACCCTACCGGATGCACTTCCTCCACTTAGGGCTGCCTTTGGCCAGAGACTCCCACGTGTTGGTGGGGATGGTGCACTTTATCAGGGAGGCTTTGAGGGTGTCCTTGATGTTTCCTCTGTCCACCTTTGGCTCGCTTGCCGTGAAGGAGTTCCGAGTAGAGCGCTTGCTTTGGGAGCCTCGTGTCTGGCATGCGAATGATGTGGCCTGCCCAGCAGAGTTGATCAAGTGTGGTCAGTGCTTCAATGCTGGAGATGTTGGCCTGGTCAAGGACGTTAACGTTGGTGAGTCTGTCTTCCCAGGGGATTTGTAGGATCTTGCGGAGACATCTTTGGTGGTACTTCTTCAGCGACTTGAGGTGTCTACTGTACATGATCCATGTCTCTGAGCCATACAGGAGGGCGGATATTACTACAGCCGTGTAAACCATAAGCTTGGTGGTGGATTTGAGGGCCTGGTCTTCAAACACTCTTTTCCTCAGGCAGCCGAAGGCTGCGCTGGCGCACTGGAAGTGGTGTTGAACCTCATCGTCAATGTCTGCTCTTGTTGATAAGAGGCTCCCGAGGTATGGGAAATGGTGCACGTTGTCCACTGCCACGCCGTGGGTCTTGATGACTGGGGCGGGGGGAGTGCTGTGCAACGAGGATATCTTACAGATGTTTAGCATAAGGCCCATGCTTTCGTACTTCGTACGCCTCAGGAAATACGTTAACTGTGACTTGGCGTTAAACTACAGAACCAGTGGGAACCTGTTCAACCTTCATCAACTCCAGGTCAGATCCAAGACCACCCCAATGTCTGTCGCGAGCTACAGTACGCGGACAAGACCTGCATCTGCGCACATAAAGGTGAACTCCAAGGAATAAAAAGGACAGTGACAGCATGGATATGAAATTGGCTAAGCGACAGGAAGCAGAGAGTAGTGGTGAACGGTTGTTTTTTGGATTGGAGAAAGGTATACAGTGGGGTTCCCCCTGGGGTCAGTTCTAGGACCACTGCTTTTCTCATTATTTATTAATGACTTGGACGTGGGTGTACAGGGGCACAACTTCAAAATTTAAAGAGGACACAAATCTTGGGGCTCAATTTTCCCCAATTATCTGCGCCTTTTTTTTTTTTAAGCGTGCACCGTTTTTGTTTGGAGTAAATTAAAGGGCCCAAGTTTCCACATGATTTGCGCCTGATTTTTAGGAGCAACTGGTGGAGAACGGACTATCTTAGAAATCGCAATTCTCCACATTTCTTTTCTGCAGTTCTAGTCAGGTAGAACAGTTCTACTTTGGAACAGAATTTTTTCTTCAAAAGGGGGCGTGTCCGGCCACTGACGCCTGATTTGAAAGTTTCCACAGTGAAAACATACTCCAAACTAAAGTAGAATGGAGCAAGTGAAGATTTTTGTAGAACTGAAAAAACCTGTTCTACACATTAAAAAAATCAGGCGCAGGTTACAAATTAGGCGTCCAGAACGAGGTGGGGGGGAGGGGGGGAAGGGAAGTCATTAAATTCTATAATAAATCCTTATTTATACTTATACAAATATTATACAAATAAATCCAACCTGAATAAACATTTATAAGCAAAGAAAAAAGATTAAATAAACCATCTTCCTACCTGTGTGAAAGTGCTTCAGGCAGGCCTTTCGGGACCGAAGGCTGCCGGCCCGTCCCCAGCACCAGATTTACAGGTAGGTGGCGTCGGGTCGGGTCGGGGGGGGGGGGGGGGGAAGTGAGAGAGAGGGGGGGGAAAGAGAGAGAGGGGGGGGGAGAAAGAGAGAGGGGGGGGGGAGAAAAGAGAGAGGGGGGGGGGGAAAGAGAGAGGGGGGGGGGGGAAAGAGAGAGGGGGGGGGGGGAAAGAGAGAGGGGGGGGGGGAAAGAGAGAGGGGGGGGGAAAGAGAGAGGGGGGGGGGAAAGAGAGAGGGGGGGGGGGGAAAGAGAGAGGGG
>NC_091978.1:51248795-51250766 GCF_044704955.1 Pristiophorus japonicus
GGGGAGAGAGAGAGAGAGGGAGCGGGGAGAGAGAGAGAGAGGGAGCGGGAGAGAGAGAGAGAGGGAGCGGGGAGAGAGAGAGAGAGGGAGCGGGGAGAGAGAGAGAGAGGGAGCGGGGAGAGAGAGAGAGAGGGAGCGGGGAGAGAGAGAGAGAGGGAGCGGGGAGAGAGAGAGAGAGGGAGCGGGGAGAGAGAGAGAGAGGGAGCGGGGGAGAGAGAGAGAGAGGGAGCGGGGAGAGAGAGAGAGAGGAGAGAGAGAGAGAGAGGGAGCGGGGAGAGAGAGAGAGAGAGAGAGAGAGGGAGCGGGGGAGAGAGAGAGAGAGAGAGAGAGAGGGAGCGGGGAGAGAGAGAGAAGAGAGAGAGAGAGGGAGCGGGAGAGAGAGAGAGGAGAGAGAGAGAGAGAGAGGGAGCGGGAGAGAGAGAGAGAGGGAGCGGGAGAGAGAGAGAGAGGGAGCGGGGAGAGAGAGAGAGGGAGCGGGGAGAGAGAGAGAGGGAGCGGGGAGAGAGAGAGAGGGAGCGGGGAGAGAGAGAGAGAGGAGCGGGGAGAGAGAGAGAGGGAGCGGGGAGAGAGAGAGAGGGAGCGGGGAGAGAGAGAGAGGGAGCGGGAGAGAGAGAGAGAGGAGCGGGAGAGAGAGAGAGGGAGCGGGGAGAGAGAGAGAGAGGGAGCGGGGAGAGAGAGAGAGGGAGCGGGGAGAGAGAGAGGGAGCGGGAGAGAGAGAGAGAGGGAGCGGGGAGAGAGAGAGAGGGAGCGGGGAGAGAGAGAGGGAGCGGGAGAGAGAGAGAGGGAGCGGGGAGAGAGAGAGAGGGAGCGGGGAGAGAGAGAGAGGGAGCGGGGAGAGAGAGAGAGGGAGCGGGGAGAGAGAGAGAGGGAGCGGGGAGAGAGAGAGAGGGAGCGGGGAGAGAGAGAGAGGGAGCGGGGAGAGAGAGAGAGGGAGCGGGGAGAGAGAGAGAGAGGGAGCGGGGAGAGAGAGAGAGGGAGCGGGGAGAGAGAGAGAGGGAGCGGGAGAGAGAGAGAGGGAGCGGGGAGAGAGAGAGAGAGGGAGCGGGGAGAGAGAGAGAGGGAGCGGGGAGAGAGAGAGAGGGAGCGGGGAGAGAGAGAGAGGGGAGCGGGGAGAGAGAGAGAGGGAGCGGGGAGAGAGAGAGAGGGAGCGGGGAGAGAGAGAGAGGGAGCGGGGAGAGAGAGAGAGGGAGCGGGGAGAGAGAGAGAGGGAGCGGGGAGAGAGAGAGAGGGAGCGGGGAGAGAGAGAGAGGGAGCGGGAGAGAGAGAGAGGGAGCGGGGAGAGAGAGAGAGGGAGCGGGGAGAGAGAGAGAGGGAGCGGGGAGAGAGAGAGAGGGAGCGGGGAGAGAGAGAGAGGGAGCGGGGAGAGAGAGAGAGGGAGCGGGGAGAGAGAGAGAGGGAGCGGGAGAGAGAGAGAGGGGAGCGGGGAGAGAGAGAGAGGGAGCGGGGAGAGAGAGAGAGGGAGCGGGGAGAGAGAGAGAGGGAGCGGGGAGAGAGAGAGAGGGAGCGGGGAGAGAGAGAGAGGGAGGGAGCGGGAGAGAGAGAGAGAGAGAGAGAGGGAGCAGGGAGAGAGAGAGAGAGGGGAGAGAGAGAGAGAGGGAGCGGGGAGAGAGAGAGAGGAGTGAGGTCAGGTCGGATCCAGTCTGGGAGCGGGAGTCGGGTCGGGTCCAGTGGGGGGGGGGGGTCGGGTCGGGGGGCGGGAACACGAGCGCGGGTAGGGCCGGGTCGGGTCCAGTCGGGGGGGGGCGGGGGAGCAGGAACAGGAGCGCAGGTCGAGTCGGGTCAGTCGGGGGGGGCGCGGTGTCGGTTCTGGGTCCGGAGGCCGGGGGGGAGCGAGTGTCGGGTCTGGTCTGGTCCGGAGCAGGGGGCGCGGGTGTCGGGTCTGGTCCGGAGGCCGGGGGGGGAGCGAGTGTCGGGTCTGGTCTGGTCCGGAGGCAGGGGGGGCGCGGGTGTCGGGTCTGGTCCGGAGGCGGG